>NC_079495.1:27133495-27227438 GCF_030052815.1 Hevea brasiliensis | reverse complement strand
ATTAAATTGAATCACTTAGAGTGCATCAATGGTCAACATTATAAGTTGACTAATGAAATGAATTAAAGGGAATAGTACCAAGAAAATTTAGATATTGTATTTTACTGAAACACTTTAAATTATGTGTTTCAGTTGAAAAGAATATTGCGAAGCATAAAGAACATTGAGTCAAGGCCTAGGAGCGACTCAAATAAGGTTTGTGCACAACTAGTTTTTAATTGATTTTGTTCTAAATATTTTATATGATTAAATAAAGTTATTTTCCTTATGTATTATGTTTATCAGGTATTGGATTTAATTCAATGGTTATTGAAATTGTTATAGTATGTATGAATTTAGCTTTGTGAAATGGTATTTCCACAAGTATTAAGCATTGTTGTGGATTGAATAAATTATGTTTTGGAAAATTGTGATAGAACATGTTTTGAATTATGATGGACAATTTGCATGGAAAAATGTAAATTTATTATTTGAATTGTGATGAGCATAAAAATTATTGGTTATTGGAATTGACTTTGAATCGAATTATATTGTGATTTATGCTCACTAAAAGGATTGTGATATTGTTTTATATCTCACTATAGATGCTTGACTAGGTTATTACCCGTCTCTCTCATTTATTGAGAAGACAACGGAGTTAGTTGTGTTTTGATTACCATGGTACATGCACAGACTTAGATTCTCCTCTTATTAGAGGTTAGATCTAAGTTTTTATGTTATGGCCCTTTCGGAAGATTCATTATTGTGATGTGTATTGTGCACGATGATTCGACCTCCCCGACCATAGGGAGTTAGAATATGATTCGACCTCCCCGATCATAGGGAGTTAGAATCACCCCGAAGATGGCCCTTTCGGATTAGTCTTTCATAGTTAGTGAGATAAAGAATGGTTTTTGAGATAAAGAATGGCTTTTGAGATAAATAGTGGTTTTTGAATAGTAAAAAATTGTGATTTCAATTATGATTTATGTATAATTGATTTTGTTAAAATTACCTTAAATGTTTGGTTGTGATTTGATAAATTGAATTTTGTGATCAAAGTCATTTTATACAAATGATTTATATTATTGGCAATGAATATTTTGAGTATTAGAATTTGATGAGTATCCAAATTTTCAAATTATTTGCTGTAATTTTGGTAAGGTATATTGAACTATGTTTTAAGTTATAGTTGTGCACCACTGAGTTCACCACTCAGCAATAGCTTTGTATGCTGTCGCAGGTGAAAAGAGCGTAGAGCAATTGAGTAAGCTTCTTTGAAGACACATTCATCGCCTCGGGTATATCATAGGTATACCCATATACATAGGTTTTGATGTATGCATGTAATAATATGTATGTAAATTATTTGAGCAGTTATATAAAAGCTCTTGTAAAATATTTTGGTATGTAATTAAATGTAAATTATTGTAAATGTAAATTTGAGATTTCATTTACTTGAATAGTTTTGTAATATTAATTTTGAGTCTTGTAATCAATGAAATGTTTCTTTATGATGAGATTGGTTTGAAAATGAATTGAT
The DNA here is from genome assembly GCF_030052815.1 of Hevea brasiliensis. Lineage (NCBI taxonomy): Eukaryota > Viridiplantae > Streptophyta > Magnoliopsida > Malpighiales > Euphorbiaceae > Hevea > Hevea brasiliensis. The sequence goes on along the minus strand of NC_079495.1, from coordinate 27,225,916 downwards.
TTGTTTATTGAGATTTGAATTGTGAGTTGAAATGAAGTTGTTGGAGTTGGATTTGAGAAAACATATTGGGAGTATTTTCCTTTGCAGGATTGAAGAACTGTTTTCTCAAAATACAGCCAGCACTTTGCCAAAATTTTGAAAAATTTTTATAACACCAGATTTTAAGTGATGATTTAAATTTCACGAAAATTATTTTAAAATCCCTTGTAGTATATCTAATGTGTTATCGGTAGGCAAAGTACGATAATTCAGTAGGTGTACTACGGGATCATGTTACATCTTACGGAGGAGTAGGGTGTGACAAGCAGGTTGGGGGAGACCCTCCAGCTGAATGACTTGTAAATTTTGTTTTGAAATGACTTGAAGTCCTTTTTCTGTTCAATTTTATTTTGAAATGAATTGACTTCGGATGTCAGCCAAAATATGGTGTCGACAGCTGCCCCTCTTTACATAATTTCTATTAAAGGGAATGAAATTCTCTCGTATAGGAATTATATAAAGATTCAGACCCATATTTTGGGCGGTTTGGGTATGAAAAATTAGAAGGTCGAGGATCAAATTCAACTTGGATCTAGAAACTAGAGGTTGAGGGTAAGAATTAAAATGCTGAAAATTAAAATGAACTTGGATCAAAGAATCAGAGGTTGATGGCTGGAAATTAAAATCAACTTGCATCAAGGAACCAGAGGTTGATAGCAGGAAATTAAAATGCTAGAAATTGAAATCAACATAGATCGAGGAACTAGAGGTTGATAGCTAGAAATTAAAATTAACTTGGACTAAGGAACCAGAGGTTAATAGCAGGAAATTAAAATGCTAGAAATTAAAATCAACTTGGATCAAGGAACCAGAGGTTGATAGCTAGAAATTAAAATCAACTTGGATCAAGGAACCGGAGGTTGATAGCAAGAAATTAAAATGCTAGAAATTGAAATCAACATAGATCGAGGAACCAGAGGTTGATAGCTAGAAATTAAAATCAACTTGGATCAAGAAACTAAAGGTTGATAGCAGGAAATTAAAATGCTAGAAATTGAAATCAACTTGGATCAAGGAACCAGAGGTTGCTAACAGGAAATTAAATGGTGGAAATTAAAATCAACTTGGATCAAGGAACCAGAGGTTAATGAAATTAAAATGCTGAAAATTAAAATCAACTCAGATCAAGAAACCAGAGGTTGATGACGTGAAATTAAAAATCAACTTGGATCAAGGAACTAGAGGTTGATGACATGAAATTAAATGGTGGAAATTAAAATCAACTTGGATCAAGGAACCAGAGGTTGATGAAATGCTGGAAATTAAAATCAACTTGGATCAAGGAACCAGAGGTTGATGACATGCAATTAAAATGATGGAAATTAAAATCAACTTGGATCAAAGAACTAGAGGTTGATGACGTGAAATTAAAAATCAACTTGAATCAAGGAACCAGAGGTTGATGCCTGGAAATTTAAATGCTGAAAACTAAAATCAACGTGGATCAAGGAACCAGAGGTTGATGACATGAAATTAAATGTAAGAAATTAAAATCAACTTGGATTAAGGAACCAGAGGTTGATGACATGAAATTAAAAATCAACTTGGATCAAGGAATCAGAGATTGATGACTAGAAATTTAAATGCTGAAAACTAAAAACAACTTGGATCAAGGAACCAGAGGTTGATGACATGACATTAAATGTAAGAAATTAAAATGCTAACAAAGCAAGGCTAACCTGACACGAGAAGTTCTTCCGCATCGAAGTGTACTTAACAGGATTCTGAAGATAAACGATTAATGGAGGACGAGTCCCAAGACTTGACCTACAACTTTTCCTTCCCTTACTCACTTCCCAAGATGCTTTTTCTATTTTTCACTTCTTTCTTATTTTGTGAAAAGCGCCCTTGTGGGTTTTCACTTTCCCCTCTGCATATTTGACTAGAAGCGCCCTTTAGGGTTTTCACCCCTAGTTTTTTTTTTTACATCGACCATTTCCTGCGAATCTCATAGCAAAGTACATGAGGTTATCAATATCCAAATTCTAATCTTATGATAAAGTTTTAACAAATTAATAGCACATTAAGGAAGATGTAAGAGAAAGATAAATTAGAGTGCAGGTATATAAGAAAGATAAATTAGATTGTAACTATATAAAAAAGATAAATTAGAGTGAAAGAATGATTTTATTATGGCTTGAGAATAAAGGTACGTTTCAAAGGAAAATGGTACAAGAATGGATCTCACAAATATTCGTGGTTAATTTGAACTCTCTTAATTGCCATTATTTCAAGTACTCCATTGACGAACATTCGTGCCGTAGCGACTTATTTCCTTTCTTGGTCGCATGCTCCCTCCCTTATTTCTCCGCTTTCTGGTTCTAGGGGCGCCCTTTCGAGTTTTCACCCTTACATTTTTATCTTTATTTCAGTTGCTTTTTCAGGATGCCTTTTCAGATTTTCATCCTTTACTCATTTTGCAGAAAGCACCCTTGCAGGTTTTCACCCTCCTTCACACATTTTGCTAAGAGCGTCCTTTCGAGTTTTCACTCCTATTTTTTTAATTTTTTTTTACCTTTTGATAGCATCTGCATTCACGGGTTGTGGAAATTCTTCACCGTCCATGTGAGTCAAGATCAATGCACCGCCAGAAAATGCCCTTTTAACCACGTAGGTTCCCTCATAAGTTGGCGACCATTTGCCCCAAGCATCATTTTTCTTCGGAAGAATCTTTTTCAAAACCAGATCTCCCAGACAGAATTCGAGCAGGCGAACACCTTTATTAAATGCCCTAGCCATTCTTCTTTGGTACAATTGACCGTGACACGCTGCCACTAGCCTTTTCTCGCCCAGCAAGTTCAGTTGGTCCAACCTTGACTGGATCTATTCTAACTCATCGATTCTTGATTCTTTTAGAATTCTTAGGGAAGGAATTTCTACTTCAATAGGCAAAACAGCTTCCATTTCGTATACCAGTGAGTATGGAGTTGCCCTAGTTGATGTCCTTACGGAGGTCCGGTATGCATGAAGAGCGTAGAGAAGCATATCATGCCAATCTCTATAGGTGACGGTCATTTTTCAGATTATTCTCTTAAGGTTTTTGTTAGCGGCTTCTACCGCTCCATTCATCTGGGGATGATGTGGCGAAGAATTGAGATGTCAGATTTTGTACTGGTCACATAAACTTCGAACCTTTGAACCATTCGAATTCTTGGTGTTGTCAGTGACGATTTCACTGGGGAGGCCGTGCCGGCAGATGACATTATTTCAGAGAAATTTGAGGAACGTATTCTGCGTGATGTGGGCATATGACGTCGCTTCGACCCATTTAGAAAAGTAATCAATAGCTACCAAGATGAACCTATGTCCATTGGATGCCTTGGGATTAATGGGACCGATCACATCGAACCCTCACATTGCGAAAGGCCAAGGTGAGACAAGATTGAACAATTGATGAGGTGGGACATTTATCGGATCTGCGTAGATTTGACATTTATGACACTTCTGAAAGTACTTGATGTAGTCTTTTTCCATAGTAGTCTAGAAGTATCCTCGTCTCATGATTTGCTTGGCCATTATATGCCCATTAGCGTGGGTTGCGCAATTCCCCTCATTAGTTTCAAAAAGGATTCTCCTTGCTTCTTTTGCATCTACACACCTTAACAATTTGCCATTGGAGCTCCTTTTGTACAAAATTTCACTGCTGGGGAAGTATCCCAAAGCTAATCTTCTGATCATTCTCCTTCGCTTTCGCTACTCAAGGGTATTCCCTGGTTTTGATGTAGACCTGGATATCATGATACCAAGGTTTGCCATCGATTTCTTCCTCGACCATGAAACAATAAGCTGGCTCACCCCTAGCTTTGATCTGCAATACCTGAGTCGTCTGCCCCTCTTCCATTTGAGCCATGATAGCCAGAGTGGCAAAGGCATCTACGAATTGATTCTTGTCCCTGTTGAGGTGAGTGAAAGAAATCTCTTCAAATTTCTTGATCAATTCCAGTAGGTACTTTTGATATGGGATCAGCTTCGAGTCCTTGGTTTGCCATTTTCCCTTGACTTGATAAATGATCAAGGTTGAATCTCCATACACCTCTAACTTTCTGAACTTTATTTTGATGGTGGCTTATAAACCCATCACACAGGCTTCGTATTCCGCGACATTGTTGGTGCAGTCAAATCTTAACTTGATAGCTATCGGGAAGTGTTTTCCTTCAGGGGATACTAATATAGCTCCGATCCCATTACCAGACAAATTGACTGCTCCTTCAAAATATATTTCCCATGCATCAGTCGGTTCCTTATACTCACTGCTGATTTCATTAACATGCTCATCATGGAATTCAAAATCCAAGGCTTCATAATCTTGGATCAGATTTTCTGCTAGGAGATCAGCAATTATGCTCCCTTTTACTGCCTTTCTAGTCATATAAACAATGTCATATTGAGAGAGTATGACTTGCCATTTTGCTATCCTCCCTGGCATGAATGGGCTTTAAAATAAATACTTGATGGGATCCATTCGGGAGATGAGCCATGTCTTATGATTCAACATGTAGTGTTTAAGCCGATTCACCATCGAGGCTAACGCGCAATAAGTTTTCTCTAGGAATAAGTACCTTGACTTGCAATCATTGAACTTCTTACTTAAATAATAAATGGCCCTCTCCTTTTGACTTGTGTCATCATGCTGCCCCAAAACACACCCCATCGAGCTCTATTGAACTGCCATATACAGAATCAAAGGCCTTCCTGCCACTGGAGGGACCAATATTGGCGGATTCGATAGGTACTGCTTAATTTTCTTAAAAGCCTCTTGACAAACTTGGTCCCATTGAGTAGTGTTATTCTTTCTAAGTAGCTTAAAGATGGGCTCAGCTTTAGCAGTGAGGTTGGAAATGAATCTCGAGATGTAGTTTAGCTTTCCCAGGAAACTGTGCACCTCCCTTTCTGTCTTTGGGGATGGCATTTCTTGAATGGCTCAAACTTTGTCTGGATCCACTTCTATTCCCTTCTCACTCACTATGAATCTCAATAGCTTTTCAGATGTAGCTCCAAACACACATTTGGATGGATTCAATTTCAGCTGATACTTCCTGAGTCTTTCAAATACTTTCCTCAGCACTTCTACATGACTTTCTCCCTCTCTGGGCTTAATGATCATATCATTCACATACACCTCTACTTCTTTATGTATCATGTCGTGGAATAATGTGACCATAGCGTGTTGGTAGGTAGTTCCAGCATTCTTTAACCCAAATGGCATGATCCGATAACAAAATACCCCCCACTGAGTGATAAAAGCTGTTTTCTCTTTGTCTTCTTCATCCATGGGGATTTGGTTGTACCCGGACGCTCCGTCAATGCACAAACATCTACCCAATCCTGCAGGTTTATCGACCAGCACGTCTATATGTGAGAGAGGGAAATCATCCTTCAAGCTCGCTTTATTGAGATCCCTGTAATCAAAACATACTCTGACTCTCCCGTCCTTCTTCATTACTGGGACAACGTTAGCTATCCACTAAGGGTACTTGACTACTTCCAAAAATCCAGCATTATACTGCTTTTTGACTTCATCCCTAACTTTGAGTAGGGTGTCGGGATTCATTCTTCTTAACTTTTGCTTTACTGGAATTATCCCAGGAATTAGGGAAATCTTGTGTGTCACTATCTGAGGGTCCAATCCGGGCATATCGTTATAGCTCCATGAAAATATATCTAAGAATTCTTTGAGCAAACTGACCATATCTTCTAATTCTCCACTTCCCACAACCTTAAGTTCCCTCCCTATTTCTTCAGTACCTAGATTTAACGTGTGTGTTTCATCTCAATAAGGCACTAGGGAAAGTTCATCTCTTTTACCCCTTTCTTCTGCAAGTTCTTCTTCAGAATCACTTAAAGTAGTGGCAGTTACAGGAATTTCGAAATTAACATGAGTAATTTCTGAGTTAATTGAATTATTAGGCGTGAATTGATGAATAGTCCTGAAGAAACGAAAGCGGAGTATATTATAAGAACAGATTTTAAGAAAAAGAGGATTGGATGCAAAATGCGCTATTAATCTATTAATTCATTTATCATAAAAAGAGGTCCATTTACAATATTACACTTGTCACCATGGACAAAATAATCAAGTGTAGATAACTAAATGTACTTTACTCGAGATTTAGCACAGGAATGTCTTCTGCTCTTACCCCCCAGCAATAGGTGAGATCAGGGCTTCAGATAGGGAATCTAGCTCTATGACATCAATGGATGGTTCTTCGAGAGATTCTTCACCTTCCTCGGGATTTTCAATGATCGGTTTGGTGAAGACATCTGTGATTTTCGGGACAACTTTCATTTTCCCGACTCTCTGGTCAAACCTTTGATCCCGAAGCATGTTCCTCATCCAGAATCGCCCATCCATGAGAGCATCTTTCTTATATCCCAGGCCGAAGCGACTGATCTTCTGAATAGCTGGTATGAGTTCAACAATTCCCTACAACATGGCACCCAATCCCTTTCCCATCTCATATCCGCTCTTAAGCATTACCTTTGCAAGCATTATCGTAGCCCCTTCATCCCTCAAGGTAGCTTCTTGCAACTCTTGTGCCTGGAAAGAACTTTCCAAGGACTTCTCAGTTGTTTCCACATAAGGAACTGATTGCGGCTTGGTGACTAGCATGGCTTCCTCCCCCCTCACCATAATGATCTTGCCGCCCATGATATATTTAATTCTCTGATGCAGGGTGGAAAGTACAACATTTGTTGAATGGATCCATGGTCTCCCTAGCAGCATAGTGTATGCAGGTTCAATATCCATTACTTGGAACGTGACGTTAAAAGCGCATGCCCCAATTTAGAGTGGCAGATCGATGTCTCCAAGTACCTCCCTTCTTGTGCCATCAAAGGCTCTTACTACCATGCCACTTTGGTGTATGTTTGATCGATCAACAAGTAGTCTTGCCAGGGTGGCATTGGGTAAGACACTAAGAGCATATCCGTTGTCAATCAATACTTTGGCCACTATGCACCCTTTACATTTGACTATTACGTGCAAAGCTTTGGTGTGCTTCAAGCCAGCCGGGTCTATCTCCTCTTTCGAGAAAGTGACGAAACTGGATGCCTGTATTTGCCCAACTATTTTCTCGAATTGCCCCAATGTGATATCAGGGTTCACAAAGGCCTGATCCAGAATCTTTTGCAGGGCTTAGCGATGTACATTCGAGCTCAGAATCAATGATATTAATGAAATCCGGGCATGCGTCTTCCTCAGTTGCTCGACAACATCGTATTCACTCTGTTTCATTATTTGAAACAATAGTTCCTCTTCTCCCCTCGATTCAGTAGGTTCTCCTTTCTCAATTTTCTCAGGCCCCTCCTCCGTATTCTCTAGTGGCTCTCCTGTTTTTACTTTCTCCTTCTTCTTTTCCCTCTCTTCATTCGCGTAACATCTCCCACTTTGAGTTATAAATTCTACATCTTTCTCTGGCAGGGAGAAGTTACTAGTTGTTTTTTGGTTTGATTGGGCAGTAGCATTGTTAGAGGGTCCAGCGTAAGTCATTTTAAAGTGCTCATGAGGAGCAAAGCATGGTTTGGGAGGAGTGATTGGTTAAACTTAGGCATGGTTGAGGGTAGTAGTTGGAGTGCTGCTAGATGCACCTTGAGTAAATACCTGGAAATTGTAATTCCATGGTATTGCGTGGGTGTTAGTGACTGGGAGTTGAGGCAAAATTCGGATGATTATTTTTTGTGGTACTGGTGGTGTTGGTGTTCTGGGAGTGGAGAAGACTAATCTCGGGTTGGGAGTAGAGATATCCCGGCCAAATCTGGCTGTGTTCACTTCGCCCTCTACCTTTGACCACTTTTGATATCTCAAAACTTTGAAGGACAGCATCCTTCGGACCTCTTGCCTAAATCCCTCGCATTTGCGCAGCTCATGATCAACGACTCTGCCATCGTAAGGGCACCCCGTATCACTTTCCAACCCTGATGCCTAAGGGCAAAGGTAGCCTTCCCTTACTGCCATTGCAAAAATTTCTTCAAAGTAAGGACTCAGTTGGTCTACCTCCAAAGTTGGCCTTTCATCCTGAGGTTCTATCATGTTCACACCACTGCCCGTACCATGATTGGGCAAGGGGTTTGAAGTGACATTGGGGAGAGAACCATTTCCTTCAATTTTCAACCACCTGTTTCTGATGAGGGCTTATACTCTTCCCCTGAGAGCTCCACAGTTGTCAGTTGAGTGCCCAAGTGCCCCTCCATGATATTCACATCGGCCATTGGCATCATACCACCTAGGATATGGTGGCTGAATAGGGTCTAGGAGGATCAGAACTATCTAATTTATATCGAGGAGGTATCGGTATATTTCACTGAGTGGGAGGGGAAGAGGTGGATCGGGATTTCTCTGTGGTCCAGGATTATTTTGGGGAGGAGGTGGTCTTGATGGAACTGGCTGGGCAAGCGGTCTGGGGTTGTAAGCTGTTTGCGGTGGATACTGTGGGCGTGGGTGAGGATAATTCAGAAAAGGGGACGAAACGTTAGCTATTGTCGAGCCATGAGCAGGAGGATATGGCCGAAAATTATTCTGAGAGAATGGAGGTTGAGTTTGTCGGGTAATGGAGCGCACATCACCTTTTTTCTTTTTACCAAAGTCGACGGTCTTCTTTGCAGGATTTTTGGTCAACTCCTGCAATCGTCCCAACCTTAGGTTAGCTTCAATTCTTTCACCGACTTGGATGACATCTGAAAAGCTGTTGGAGGTATTTCCAATCATCAGATTGAAATACAGAGCTTTTAACGTTTCAATGAATAAGGAGCAGAGTTCATTGTCAGTAACTGAAGGATACACCTCCGCTGCTTTCTCTCTCCATCTCTGGGCATACTCTTTAAAGCTTTCCCTTTCTCTCTGTACCAGATTTGGGAGGTCTCTCCTTGTGGGGGTGATGTAACAGTTGAATTTGTACTGTTTCAGGAAGGCGTCGGCCAAATCTTTCCAGGAGCGCAGTTTTCTCCTATCTAATTGAATGCACTATCGTAAGGCTGCCCCAGAGAGACTCTCGTAGAAAAAGTGGACCAGAAGTCTATCATCTTCCGTAAGGGCGGACATCTTGGCGATGTAAGTAGGCAAGTAAATGCGAGGGTCTGAATTCCCAGTATATTTGTTGAAGTCCAGAACTTTAAACTTGGGTGGCACCACCACATCTGGTACTAATCTCAGCGACGATACATCCACTGAGCTGTACATATTCATTCCCTCTATCACTCTTAATCTCTCCTCTAGAGCGAATAACTTCTCATTCTCTCTTGTTTTACTTTCTCCTCCTACTGCATGAGTTATTCCCCCAGTTGGGAAATAAGGGGCAAGGTGTACTGGAGGAATTAGGATAGAATAGTGTAACTCTGCATTTGAGACAGCCAGGTAATAGGGAAAAGGTAAGTCATTGTTTGGGAGGGTCGGATTGACAGCGATTGTCGAATTCGGAATGGGTGGTTGAAAAGTAAAAGAGGTTAAAGCTTGGTGAGAATCAATCGTTGTAGGAAGTGGGGGAGGTAATGGGAAATTTGGTTCTGATGGAGGCTTGTTTTGGGATATCTCCTTCATCAGTTTCATGAGCTTTGAGACTTGATATCTTAATTCAGAGACTTGTCCCTGTAGGTTCTGGACTTGTTCCTGATCTTCCATTATCTTTTTCGTTCGTGATCTTGTTAAGTACACTCGTCTTGGTCAAACTGCTTATTCGGTCAGGCTTGCTTTGCTTGAAGCAATGTTGATTTCCTGTGGGAAAAATCATTAAATGAATTTCAAATTTTGTTAAAAATTAAAGGTCCTAACTTGGACAAAGGATACGGCGGCGTATGAAAGCCAAGAATGGAATCTATAGAAGGATGATTGCATCAATTTTATCATGGCATTGCTCGATAGTCTAACGGTGAATGACTGGATCAAATGCGTGTCTATGATACTTGTCCATATGGCACATTCGTCTTTTCATATAACCCTAGCGAGGATAGTTCCTACGGGAGTCATACTATTCATTCACAATTTTGCTAAACAACGGCCCAAAGTGATTTTATTAATCGAATAGTTCATACATAGCATTCTTTACATTTGCCTAGGCTCAGGGAGATTTTTTAGAATGCAATGACATCTTTTGAGATACTCATAGAGTCTTTCTTCTTGTCTGGCGGGGTTGAATGTTCTCAAGGCATATTCAGATTCTGGCAAGAGCTCTTGTTTCCCTTGTGCTATCATTCTCTCCAGCTGGTCAACATTTTCTCTCAGCTCTTGATGGAGAGTAGCTTGTCTTTCTTTTTCTTTTCTTTCCTTAGCACACTCCTTCAAAATATCATTGATAAGCTGTGCTTGCTCCTTTAGTTCAAGTTTCTTCTTTTTGCCCTCTTGTTTATACTCTTTCATGAGTATCTCCTGGTATTCCATTTTCTCTTGCAACTCGTCATTCCGAACTCCCACCTCTCTTATTGCGCCTTGGAGGGAGATCTTTTCCTTTTCCCATTGCGTTTCTTGTTTCTCAAATTCTGCTTTTTCTGTCATAGCTTCTTCCTTGAGCCTTTTTACCTCCCTTTTGAGGATTTGCTGTTGGTCCTCTAACTGCCTTATCTGTTCTAGTAATTGCTGGTTCTCGGTATCCGATCTTTGTAGAGAGCTGACCAACCGAGCATTAGCTTCTTCTAAAAGGATTTTCTGATGAGGGGAGCTACCTTCAGGTTCTATTGGCTCGGCAGTTGGGCATGCCTGATCTCTACTGGCCCTCCATCTAAGGTAATCTTCCGTGGTGCTCGGCCCTTTAGGCGATCTTTCAATCATAGTGACGCTCTCCCAGGATTTGCGGAATACTTTCAATTCTTCCTCGCTGCCGAGCTCATGATAGAAATGAACTTGATGGTATTCCTCAACACTGAGCATGGATTGGGTTGATCCAAACTACCTCATTACCAAAGCTGGGGCATAATTCGTGTATCTGGTCACTCCGATCAAAGATACCGAATGATTACTCCCTGTACTGAACAAAATAGGCTGACCCAACGTCCACAATTTCCTCCAGCAGTAGTTGTGACTGTTGAAGCTTAGAATCTGCTCTTGCCACTGCAGCTCGTTCTTTGGACTGATTGCTAATCTAGCCATTTTCTCAATAAGCGGTTGGTCAGGATACCAAGTTAACCCCTTAGTCTCCAGAGGACACATGTGACTGAGGATCCAAAGGTGTAGCAATTGAGAATAACACTTAATAGATCCCCTGCCTTGTCATCGACAATAAGTAAGAGTTAACAGGTTCTCTGCAAGGATTGCTGGTATTGGGTTGACCTTTTGCTTTTCTACTTCCCAGAACATCTTCGTGACACTGCAGGTTATAATTCCTAAAGGCCCGGGGAATAAGATTAGGTCGTAGATCCCCAGAGCCAACACCAACGAAGCTTGCTCCCATTGTTTGTTCTAGATGTACAGATCGAACTGCTTTTTGAGGTAGGTCCAATACCACCCATGTGTGTTCCCTTTGACAATTTCTCTTACCTTTGCTTCCTCTGCGGGGATCCCCAACATATGTGTGAACCATTTCCAAGTCTACCTATGCTCGAGGTATAGGTAGATCCGATTCTGTGCCACATAAGGAATCTTTAGCAACGCCAGATATTCTTCCATAGTGGGGGTCATGTCAATGTCGCTGAAGGAGAACACTATACTTAGGATTCCAAATTAACAGCATGGCTTTTAGCGCTGAAACTTAGACTCTGACCCGTATTAAGGTCGCAATCTTTCAATATTTTTCCTCGAACTTTGCCTTGACGTGATTGGGAAGCGATTTCCAACCACTGGATAGGCCCTCGAGACCAGTCATTCTGACTTTGACCTTGCTTGGATCAAATGGAGGTAACAGGCCAGTATCTGCCCTAGTGGCATCACTTTGTGGGGACTCTGAACTATGAGGCGGTCTGGACCATGGTCTAGCATTCTGTTCTTGTCTAGGAACTTCTTCCGTCGACTGACTCAAGGATGCCATGTTAAAATTTTCGTTTATTCTTTTACAGACCCCAATTTTGTAACGCCTGTGGAGAAAACTCGTCAGCAGAACAAATTCAGGTAATTTTGAATTACACTGTTGGCATGGCGATATCCACACATCTATCAAAGTAGGAAGATGTGTAGATCATCCTAACAGTATGATTCAAAATTACCCTCAAATTTTTTAAAAAACACAAGAAAACACAAACAGAGTAGGGTGAGAGCAAGTAAGTCCCTTTTTTCCTAGAATAGGGAGAATCCTAGTACCGGGTAAGTGCTATCTAATTGAATAGTTCTATCTTACGAGGTAGTTTGCTACGGCTTCCAGCTACTGTGATGGTTTAGCTCAAGGTCTAATTTTCTAAAAGCCACAGGTTCCCAAATTGCCCCTACTGTAAACAGTAGAGCCCCATTCCACCACCATGATACTAACGGGAGAATTCCATGGGTATCGCAGTAGATGGAACAAGTTTCAATCTGAGCAGAAGCCTTCACGGATACTAACGGGGTAAAACCCACGGGTATCGCTACATGACTCCCTCCTACTTCCCTAAAGGGTAATAAAGCCTGGGTATAGGGCTAAAGTGTGTGAGGACATTGTGTAAGTAATTGGTGTGTGAAGGGATACATTTACCTCTTCCTTTCATGGGGGAGTTTTTTTTTTTTTTTTTTTTACATTTGTTTTTGACGAAAGTTGCTGTGACAAATAAGAAATCAAAATAAGCAAAAATGGTTAGAAAGAATAATAACAAATCAATATATCAAGATTTTTGAAATTTTCAAATTAAACCCCCCCTAATTACGATTTCAATTTATATGAGCATAAAATTAAATTTGTTTTTGAACCTTTAAACTAGGGTATTAAACCTTCCCCAGTGGAGTCGCCAAGCTATCGCAAGGGATTTTGTAATCGCCTGAACGGAGCACTTCACTGAAGTGGGTAAAGTGAGGAGTCGCCACTTTAATTTTGAGGGAAATTAAAAAAAAAAAAACCATTTGTGAAAATAAATTAAAAGGAAACCACTTCGAAAATAGAGATTCTAGGTTCGGGGTCCGTATACGGGCGGGAAAGGTGTTAGGCACCCTACCTCGTCCCTCAATGAGGGTAAACAGATTTAATGTTATGCTTTTCATAAATTAAAATGATAATTAGAGGGTTGGGATAGTGATGATGTTAATCCTTTGTGCAAAATGAAGGAATACTTGATATTTCATTTATTTTGGGTTGCCTCAAGAACACAAGTTCATGAGATGGCCCTTTAGTGAATAGGTGATGTGTAGAGTTATCTTGTGTATTGTGTTATTTTAATTTGGGTTTTTGTTATGAGAGCTCGGGTGAGAAGCTTCTCCCGATCTCTATATATGTTTTATTAAGAGTTTTAAGCGGGAGATTTCGGATAAGAACTCTCCTTCGATCTCCACATATTTTATTAAGGTTTTGGCTGAGAATTGGATAAGAACTCTCCCCTGCTCTCTTAAAGTATTCAGTTTAAAGTGTTTTAAGTGGAAGATCTAGGATAAGAACTCTCCTCTGATTTTCGTATTTTTTAAATTTTGAATGAGAATCAGGTAAGAACTCTCCCCCGATCTCTTAAAGTATTTGGTTTAAAGTTTTTTAAGTGGAGGATCTCGGATAAGAACTCTCCTCCGATCTCCATATTTTTTTAAAATGAGAATCAGTTAAGAACTCTCCCCCGATCTCTTAGAGTGTTTGGTTTAAAATTTTAAGTGAAGGATCTCTGATAAGAACTCTCCTCCGATCTCTGTGTTTTTATTTAAATGAGAATCAGGTAAGAACTCTCCCTCGACTTCTTAGAGTGTTTGGTTTAAAATTTTAAGTGAAGGATCTCAGATAAGAACTCTCCTCTGATCTCCGTGTTTTGATTTAAATGAGAATCAGTTAAGAACTCTCCCCCGATCTCTTAGAGTGTTTGGTTTAAAATTTTAACTGAAGGATCTCGGATAAGAACTCTCCTCCGATCTTTATGTTTTTATTTAAATGAGAATCAGGTAAGAACTTTCCCCTGATCTCTTAGAGTGTTTGCTAGGATCGCATATCGTAAGGACCTTGAACTAAGAATTTTGGCTCCTTTAGGCGCTAGAAACCCGCGCAAAGCTTCTCTTAACCCACTCATGCCTTATAACTAGAGGGTGGATACAAGACTGAACTTCTCGCTGATCTCCAATGTGATCGCCTTATCAGAACTCTTTGGCTAGCGATATCCGATCTCTTTTGGTTACTAGTCCGGGACCCGATCTCATCTCGATTCTCGCTCTATTATGTTATCTCCTGGGCTCATTTCGTAGCCTGACCTCATAACTTATTCCTCTGATCTACTATTTGACCTTTTGTTATTTTTATTTGTTTGAAAACTTTCAAGTTAAGATACCTCTACCAATATCTTTTAATACCTATAAGTTGCCCACAACCAGAACACCTATTTTCGAAGGAAATGAAAATTAAGAAGAAATAAATAAAGTTTATGAATGAATAGAAGAAGTAGACTCGGGAAATAACTATCGGCCTGAATAATCTACATTGGGATTTTAGTGCGACTGAACATAATAGAAATTTCAAGAATAAGAACAGATAAAATAAAACACAAGCATTCGACAAAATGATAGTCTAGACACTTACCTGTGGGAGGTTGAGGCTATTGAACTAACTCTGGAACCGTAAATTTTGTAGATTTGAAAGCTGATGGTCGAAGGACTAATGCTTACTTCGAAGTAACGAGAACCAGGTCGGAATGCAGTTGAGCCGAAGCGACGGTAACCGGGTCGGAATGAAGTCAAGCTTGGAGAATAATATGCTAATGTTAGGGCAGTAAAGACGAAACTGAACAAAATAAATGGTCGCTCAGAGTAATGAACAGACACTAAAAATGAAGAATTTCAGGGTCCAAAACTCCTTTAATGGAGACACTTAAGAAAACTGGTTTCTGAAGTTTCTCAATTCTATGAAAGCTTAGAATGGCAAAGTAGCAAGACTGAATCAAATTTCAGAGCCTTTCCACTATAATCACCACCACCCTTTTTTCGTCCGTCCCCTCTACAGAATATATTGCATGCAGGTATTTATAGGGAATGGGTGCTCTTAATGAAGGGTCAGGATCTCCACAGGGGAGACGAAGGGTTTAGATTCAAAGGGACATGATCCGATGTCTGATAATTAAAAAGAATCAAAATGGACAGTTGGGATCCTATTCAGAATATCCATCCTTTCTCCTCTTAATACAACGGCTCAGGGTCTTGCCTTACAAGATGGATTCGAGGGCTAGGAATAAAAAGCACTGAACCGGTCATCTGCATTTTGATCCAAGGGCTCCAGGTCCGTCCTTATAAGTATGATCAACGATGGAGATCAAGGTGTACAAGGTTGTCATAATCGCTTTTGGCGTCACAACTAGGTGGGCGTTCGCAAATGAGGCGGTGAAGATTTGATCCACCTGCAACACTTTAACTAACTCGGCACTGATTATGAAGAGAGTTGATTGAAAGTTCATTTTATCCTCTTCGTGCTTTCCGCTCCCTATTCCTTCCGATCTCTCTATCATTACCCTCTCCTTTTTTGATCTTTCTCATATCGGGTCCCCCATTGCTTCCCGATCTTTCCCATTCTAGATTTTTCCTCTTTATCTGATCTGCCTTGGTCAAAGCAATTAATTCTTTGGTTATTTATGCATCCGCTTCAGTTTTTGCATACAATAAATGCTCAGGCCCTATATATATGCACCAATGAGAAATCTCCTTCACATTTCACTTCTCCTCCTTCAGTTTCTCCATTTCTCCAATTCTAGCTTCCCCGGTAACAATTCTGACTATGGTGACTACTTTTGATCTTTTTTCGACTGTTTTCTCTACCCTTCCCCTGAAAATTTATGACCTCTGCGATCAGAGAACCATGAGGACAACATCTGATGACAGCGAGGGAACCAGACTAATTTACTGATCAAGATTGAAAGTGACGATCGTGCCAATCCCGAATCGATCTGTCGGTATAATTGGTGGACCGATCTCGGGCAAGAGGACTGCTAATTTCAATCTTAATGTTGGTGACTGCCTCTTGAAGTTCATTTGGCCCCTCACCACATCGGGCGTCCCAATCGCAGCTTGGTTCTGGTCGATGACATCAGCGATGACTTCGCTCAATATCATGAGAGTCATAATCACCCTATCTGAGTTGCACATCTATCCAACACTTGTGGCTGGCTTTCTGATCAAACACGTCTTTTGATTCAACCACAACACTAGGCTTTGACATAGGCTACTACTAGGTAAGATGTAGTGCTGATCTTTAGAGATTGCCCAAATAATGTAATCAGATCTTTTGAGATCGCCCAACTGATATAATTCGATTTTTTGAGATCGCCCAACTGATGTAATCCGATCTTTTGAAATGAAATGAAATTTTATTTAAATATCTTATTTTATTACCACATTATTTATTTTCCGATCTCTGACAAGTGCATCCAATCTGGTCGCTATTTGCCTATCCCTGAGTTTGAAAATTGACTTTAGTAAGCCGATCTCATTTGTTTGAATTTTTATTAATTTTTTAGAATCTTCTTACGATGTGTCAAGGAAGCAAACCGATTTCGCTAACCGATGCGTCGCTTGGGACTTCGTGAGCATTTAATGCCCAAATGGGTATAAATAGGGGTAAAGTGAGTTAGTCATTTCCTTATGTCATTTTCAAAACTTTCCTTAGCAATCTCAACGTTTTCTCTCGTTTTCTCAAGTTTCCTAGCACCGATCACATTCCGGTGAGGTTTTTTATTCTCTTCTCGATTAATTTCTTTTGTTTTCTATGAAAATGAGCGTCGCCGAGGGTCAGAGAGCTGCGAGCCCGTCTTTCATCCATGTTTCATGGACCTTGAAAGAGGGCGATGTAATTAGATTAGGCGGTCGAACCAGCACAACCATCATTCCGGTTACTTGTCCGGCTACCAAACCGAAGCGAGGAACCTCTTCGAGGAGGGAAAACCTACCAGTTGATGAGCTGCCATCCATTCTGAGGGAAACTAATCTCCAATCCATAAGTCAGGAGTACAACCTACAGATCGACTCCTTCGAACTGATCAAGTGTCACGGCAACCATTAGGCCGATCACTTCTTTGATGAAGGTGATCTCCTCATAGTATACGAAGAGCAGCTGAAGGCCGGGCTCCATTTTTCTTTAGACGAATTTTACAAGGACGTCCTAAAGTTCCACCACGTCTCAGTAGATCAGGTGCATCTGAACTCCTAGCAGACTCTAATAGCTTTTCAGGGCCTCTGACGAGCTAAGGGACTGGAACCCACGGCTAAAGTCTTTGCCGAGCTACATAGGCTTGCCCGAAGGAAGGATGATGAGTTCTGGTTCTTTCAGGCTAAGCTGAACTGCTCCCTCTTTACCGATCTCCCTTCTTCATTGAAGAATTAGAAGGACCACTTTTTCATATTGAGGAGCAAGATTTCGAACAGCTTTGAGGGTATCCCACGGAGTTGGCAACACTTGGTTGCTCCGATCCCAAAGAAGATCACCTAAAATAAGGATGAAGATGCCATGGTGAAAGAGTTAAAATCTCAAGCGTCTACTCAGAAATTCTCGTGCTTAGATGTGGTTATGGCCGAACTAAAGTATTGGATGATGCAGCTGATTACTGACGAAGAATACGAGCTTTAGCTCTCTGACCTCGGCCCTAGTACTACCCATATCTCTGGTATCTGAATCTTAGCAAACTCACTAACTTCTTCTTTGTGCAGGTATGGTGGGCGGCGATGCTTCCAAGGAGAGCCGCAAGCGAAAGAGTGAGGTCTCCAGAAAAGTGCGAGTGATGAAGGGGGCTACCATTGCTGATGCTCAGACCCCTCATCGTGAATTAGTAGAGATGCTGAGTTCTCCTCCCCGATCTCAAGAGCAACCAATCCCTGAGGTAGAGGTCGTCACTCCTACTCCTCAGTAAATCGAGCTTCCACCTCCCCCGCCTCCTCCGATCTCTTCTAATGTGGAAGGGGAATCCTCAGGTCCTACGGTTAGGACACTTTCTCGGGGCGCTCAACTCCTGATCCAATCGCTGGAAAGGAACCGCTCTACAAGAGGGAATCCCGGCCTGGCCAAAGTCATGGGAGCTTCCATATGCTTCCAAGTGTTAGTAGAATGCCCTAGAGCATATCATTTAGTATGTATCTTGTACATAATTTTATTAATAAAAGGTATTTTCACTTTTCCGTTTACATAATATATTTATGTGTAATAGAAAAGGTCCATTGATATTTTGTTAGAAATATTATTCTTAAGTTGTTAAGAATATGAGTGACAATATTTCTAGCACAAAGTATCATAAATAGGTTCACAATCGACGATACTTCATAATAAGGACATGACTTATCCAGAAAGATTGTATTCATGTTTGTTCCCAAGTTATTTATATGAGATATAAATAAGATGGAATGGTGAGTCTCATGCCATATAACAAACATGATAGGCACTTATAAATGATAAGTAGGCTGAACCAGTGACACTTATGACAAGCACATGGAGTTTACTCTTGTCAATGTTTTGTCATAAATCATATCAGTGCATATAATCTTTAGACCTGAGATAGCACAGTTATCTTGTATATAGGTAGTTTGAGTTTGATACTGCTTTCATACTTGTACTATGTATGGGTATATGGGCATGTGTTGGCTCCTACTAGTTATATATGGAGGTAGGTGTTGATCAAGATGGAATCTGTTCCTCTAAGTAAATAGAGATAAAATCCTATGTTCATTTAATTGTTCTTGATGTTTCAAGTTCCCTGCCAGGACAGATAGATTTATTCAGAAAAGAGTTTCTGATAAGAAAATCTTTTTAGTCAAGAACTGGAATTAAAAGAGAACATAATATTCATAGCAAATGGAGTTTGACATAAACCATGACTCCAGCTTGAGTTGGGATTTTGTAACAGAGAGATTCTAGTGCATGGTAACATATGATTATAAATTCATTTAAGGTAAACCTTATTACTAATTGGGTGGCCATGGCATACTATGCTAGGTGTTAACCATGGTCTATGAGGTGCATAAAATGATTTAGAGAAATCATTTATGGTAAGAAAGAGTTCTGATGATATTAAGAGTTGATATCATGTCTCATTGTCAATTAGTGATGAGCCTAGTAAGTCACACACATACACAAGTTATCACCTATTTAAATATGATTTAATTAATTAATTAAAGAGTTTAATTGATTAATTAAATAGGTTTGGTTTGCAATTAAATTGCAAAGTCCCTAGCATGACTTGAAACCAAATCTAGATTATTAGATGTGTAGTATAAATTAAATTTATATTTAAAGTGTTTAAATATGAATTTAATTAATGAGAAATTAATTAATAAAGATTAATTATTAATTTATATTTGATATAAATTAATTAGAAGAAGAAAAATAATTATTTTGGGTTAAGAACTCAAAATTAAGACACAAGGGGCATTTTGGTCATTTCACAGTGTGACACGTGGCACCATGAGATGGTGACACATGGGTTTACACATAAGCTTGCCAAATGTTTTTTTTAATCATTTAAGATGATTAAAATCAAGATTAAATATAGGTTTGACACTTGGCACAATGTGATTGGATCACTTAAACCTAGAGCTAATCAAAGGGTGACATGTGGCAAGGGTTTAATGTGTTAACCTAGCTATTTAAGTGTGGTTATGAAAAGAAAAATAACCACTAGCCACTCCTCTCCTTTGTCACGCCACTTTGAGGCTTTTCATCTATTCTTCTTCATCTCTCATCAATTCAAAGAGATTAGCCATCAATCTCTTAAATTAAAAACACTAGAAATTGTTTCTAGTGTCCTGTTTACATCTCTAATCTCTTAAAAGGCAGAACTTGAATTTCTAATAAATAGAAAAAGCTTTAGAAGCTGTTCAAGGGCTGCCATAGGTGTTCTTGGTGTGGACAAGCTAGAGAGACAATATCTGGTGTCCTGAAGATGAATGTCAAAGGTGCAGACACGCTGCAGTGCATCAAGAGGTTAGTGTAATCGTTCTTGATTTAATCTAGGGTTCTAAAATTAATCTGATTAATTTTAAAATCTTAAATGGCAAATACATATCCAAAAACATATTAAAAGAGTTTTAATATGTTGTTTATCATTGAAATCAAATAGATAAAAATAAATCTTGCATGATGCATGTGACCCTAGGTGAAAATTTTTTAATTCAATGGTATAAACTTGTGTTTTTCACGCTTCTGTTCCTTCAATTGATATCAGAGCCACTATATTTGCCATTTAGATTGTTGATTATATGATTTAATTGTGTGATTTGATCATGAGATAATTGATCTATTGCTGGTTGCAATAGATGTGTGGCGGCACACATGGTGAAGCCACCATTGGTGGCGGCAACAATGGTTCTTCAAGGTGGCCCAAGGTTTGCTTTTTAATTTATAATTGTTGTATGATCTAAAAGCTCATCCTATGTCTAATTAAATTGTTTAATTAGAATTTTAATCACACAATTAAATTATGATTCAAATCAGAATTTTAAAAATTGTTTGAATGTGATTCAAATCTGAATTTTAAAAGTTGCTTGAATGTGATTCAAATCTGAATTTTTAAAGTTGTTTGAGTCATATTTAAATCTGATTTTTTAAAATTGATTGAATAAAATTCAGATCTGATTTTTTAAAAAATGTTTGAATGTGATTCAAATCTGATTTTTTAAAAAATGTTTGAATGTGATTCAAATCTGAATTTTTAAATTTGTTTGAATATGATTCAAATCTGAATTTTTAAATTTATTTGAATCATATTCAAATCTGGATTTTCAAGTTGAATATGAGATATTCAATTTAATTTAAGTATGTATGTTTATTTAATTGTTAAATAGTGATATGCATGATGGATGATAATGGTTTTATAAAAGACCAATGTGATTGGATTTATTTCTTTTATGTTTCTTTGGGATTGTAAATTAATTAATTTATTTTAATTTATTTTGGGCATGTATTATTAAGTTTGTAATAATTTTTGGGTTGTAATTTCATTTATTTAAGTTTTTGTAAATTCGCCTTGGTATGCCAATGATTACCATGTAATATTGGATTGCAAGAAGTTCAAGGAGGTCAAGAGCATTGGTGGGACCAGTGAGAGGAATTCAAGATCAAGTGTTGATTATGTACTCCTTTAGTAACTCTTGTAAAATGAATAAATGAATGAAATGCGCCTAGGAATGCCCTGATTCAATTCTTGGTGGCTCAGAATTAAATCCCTTAGAAAGTCCATAATCATACCATATTTATTGCTTATCCATGAATGCATGAGATGTATGGGAATGTATGCTATTATATGATATATACATGCTAATTGGATAATGTGCAAAGTGAGACCTTAATAGTAATTAGAATGACCATAAAATCTTCCAAACAAATGATTAAGTTGGAAATGCTATAATTAAAGTAATTATAACATAGGCCCTCCATTGGAACAATTATTTTAAGAAATTTTAAATAGTTGCATAAGATGCAATTAATTTAAGAGATTTTCTTAAGAATAATTGTTAAGCATGAGATGTTGTAAATATGTAAATGGTTTAGTGGCCAATATTGGATGTACCTGAGGACATTAAAATTATTTGCATAATTACTGGCTCAATGGGATCAACTTAACTAATGCAAGATAAGTCAATAATGGATGTACCTGAGATTTTGAGCATTAGGGGCTAGGTAAAGGATTGAACCTCACATGAGATGTGATGGGCAAGGAGTTGCTCACTTATAGTTTATTATAATTCCAATAATGGATGTACCTGAGGATGATCAATAGAATTATAAGAATTCAATCACCCACTAGAAATCCATCCAACTAGGATTTCCGTTTTCTACTTTGGAAGTGTAGGATTCGCTAAGTTAGTGGGAGGACCAATTTGATTAAAAGACCATAATCATTTTGGTTAATTACATGATACATTTACTAATTAATCTGGTTATTTTCTACAGTTAATTTTTGATAAAAATGAGCACAAAACAACCACCACCATCCAATATCCTTGCAAGCATACTTGATCACAATAGGTTGACAGGACCTAATCTGTCTGATTGGCTAAGAAATTTGAAACTTGTCCTGAACCTTGAACATATAGGATATGTTCTAGATTCAAATGTTCCTGGTCCCTTACCTCCAGAGGCCACACAAGAGGAACATGAAACTTTGGACAAGTGGAAGGAGCATGATATGAGAGCTAAGTGTTACATGCTTGCTTCCATGAGTAATGAGTTACAGAAGCAACATGAGAACATGCAGAGTGCGAGTGAGATCCTCCTTCACCTACAAGAGTTATATGGTGAGCACAGCAGGAATGCTAGGTATGAGATATCTAGACGGCTATTCTCAGATGAGGATGTCCGAGGGATGAATGTTAGGGATCATGTCCACAAGATGATTCGGCTGATTGAGTAGTTGGAACATCTTGACTTCAACATGGATTTCCAACTACAGACGGATTTAATCCTTCAGTCCCTTCCTGAGTCTTTTGGGAATTTTGTGACAAATTTCTATATGACTAAACAGGAATACACCTTAGCTGGTTTACTCAACATGCTGGTTATTGCCCAAAAGAATATGCCGGGCAATAAAGGAAAAGAGGTAGCTTTGGTTGCATCTTCTTCTGTTGGAAAGTCCAACAAGAAGAAGGGCAATAAGAAAAAGAAACCTCAGATTCCTGGTCCTTCCAAGAAAATAGCTAAACAGAAAAGGAAGACTAAAGCTGATGGAGGCAAAGGAAAGTGTTTCCACTGCCAAAAGGATGGGCACTGGAAAAGGAACTGCCCAGAGTATCTTGCTTCTCTGAAGGACAAGAAGGATACACCTTCGGAAGGTATGTCCATATCTTGTTATTTAGATTCTGATGATACTCATAGTTCATCTACAGCTTGGGTTTTAGATACTGGTGCCAGTTCTCACATTTCTAATGATATGCAAGAACTAGCAAATAGTAGCAGCTTGCGTTCTCAAGATATTAGAGTCCGGATTGGCAATGGCTCAACTGTTGAAGCTTTAGCCATAGGATCTAAATCTTTTTACATGTTTGGACATGTTTTGTGTTTAGATAATATTTTATATGTACCTGATGCTTTTAAGAACATCATTTCTATATCTAATTTGACTAGAAATGGCTATGAATTTCAGTTCACAGATGATGTTTGTAATATTTATTTTGGAAATAAATATGTTGGTTCGGGTTATATGAATGATGGTCTTTATTATTTGGATAATAATGACAAACACAAATTGAATGCAAGTGATCTAAAAGAATGCAATGCCATGGTGAAAACCAACTCAAGTTCAAAATATATTTGGCACTTAAGGTTATGTCATGTTGCAGAAGATAGGATTGCAAAACTGGAGAAAATGGAGATTCTATCCTCATTGGGCTCTGTGCCTACTCCAACTTATGAATCTTGCCTTCAGGGCAAAATGACTAGATCACCTTTTGTTGGACAAGGGCTAAGAGCTGAAAATATTTTGGAGCTAATACATAGTGATGTATGTGGTCCATTTAAAGAAATGGCTAGAGGGGGTTTTCATTATTTTATTACCTTCTTCGATGATAAATCAAGGTTTGGGTATTTGTATTTGATGAAATACAAACATGAATCTTTTGAAAAGTTCAAAGAATTTAAATCTGAAGTAGAAAATCAAACAGGAAAGAGCATTAAAGCTCTTCGATCAGATCGTAGAGGTGAATATTTGAGTAGTGAATTTGTTGAATACTTGAGAGAGCATGGCATTGTTTCTCAGCTGACTCCTCCAGGAACGTCACAACTGAATGGTGTATCTGAAAGGAGAAATCGTACCCTATTTGATATGGTACGTAGTATGATGAGCTATACTGATATGCCAATCTTCTTTTGGGGATTTGCATTAGAATCAGCTTTGTATATTCTGAATAGGATTCCATCAAAATCGCTTTCTTCCACACCTTTTGTGATATGGCATGGAAGAAAACCAAGTCTTAAGCATGTTAAGATTTGGGGTTGTCCAGCTTATATTAAAAAACTGAACACTGATAAATTGGAGACCAGATCAGAAAAAGGTCGATTTGTTGGATATCCAAAAGATAGTTTTGGATATTATTTTTATTTGCCTACTTCACAAAAGGTTGTGATAAGTAGAGATGCCACATTTCTTGAACAACAGTTTGTTCAAGAAGGAGGCAAAGGAAGGCAAATAGAGCTAGAATTGGAGAATTCGACCAACCAATGCATCGATGGATATAGATCCATCTAGTCAACCTATACCCGTTGATGAAACATCTACAATGTTCCTCGTAGAACAACCAGGTATCTCACCCAAAGATGAGATATGGTTTTCTTCATGAAAAAGAACAAGAGTTGTCTACTCATGAAGAAGTAGATCATGGAGATGATCCACTTACTTATGAAGAAGCTATATCAGATATAGACTCTTCAAAATGGATTGATGCTATGAAATCCGAGATTGATTCCATGTATAAGAATCAAGTTTGGGATCTTGTTAACCCACCTGAAGATATTGTACCTATAGGGAACAAATGGGTTTTCAAGAAGAAAATTGGTTCTGATGGAAAGGTAGAGACCTATAAGGCAAGGCTAGTAGCGAAAGGGTTTCGCCAAAAGCAAGGAATCGACTATGAGGAGACTTTCTCGCCTGTTGCCATGCTTAAATCAATTAGGATTTTATTAGCAATAGCTGCATACTATGATTATGAGATTTGGCAGATGGATGTCAAAATAGCTTTTCTCAATGGATACATTGAAGAAAACATTTTCATGGAACAACCTAGGGGTTTTGAATCCCACGATGGTTCCAAGGTATGCAAGCTGAAGGGATCCATTTATGGGTTGAAACAAGCTTCGAGGAGTTGGAACATCCGTTTTGATGAAGCCATTAGATCCTTTGGTTTTACCAAAAATGAGGATGAGCCATGTGTATATAAGAAGGTTAGTGACAGTGCTATCACTTTCCTTGTCTTATATGTGGATGACATACAGATAGGTAATGACACAGGTATGTTAATGACTATAAAGGTATGGTTGTCAAATACATTCTCCATGAAAGACTTAGGGGAGGCAACCTATATTCTTGGGATTCTCATCTATAGAGATAGAGCGAAAAGAATAATTGGTTTATCCCAAAGTCTATACTTGGAAAAGGTGTTAAAGAGGTTTAACATACTTGATTCTAAAAGAGGATTGTTACCAGTGAGACATGGTATCCACCTTTCTAAAGAGATGTCTCCAAAGACACCTGAAGAAAGAGATAAGATGGCTAGGATTCCATATGCTTCGACTATTGGAAGTTTAATGTATGCAATGTTGTGTACTAGGCCGGATATCGCATATGCTGTTAGTTTGACTAGCAGGTATCAATCCAATCCAGTTTGGAACATCGATAGTTGTCAAGAATATCCTTAAGTACTTAAGAAGAACTAAGGATTTATTCTTGATTTATGGAGGTGGAGACTTGCAATTGGATGGTTATAATCGATTCGATTTCCAATCGATATCGATGATAGAAAGTCTACCTGCGGTTATGTGTTCATTTGTAATGGAGGTGCGATCATTGGAAGAGTTCCAAACAGAGCACGCATTGCAGATTCCACTACAGAGGTCGAGTATATTCTTGCATCGATGTCGCAAAGGAAGCTTTTGGATAAAGAAGTTCGTGATGAACTTACGAGTTCCTTCCATTGAGTCAGCAGTTCCACTACACTGTGACAATAATGGAGCGATCATACTGAGCTAAGGAACCAAGGTCTCACCAGAATCCAAACACATAGAAAGGAGCTACCACATTATCGGAGAAATAGTTGGGCGAGGCGATGTAGCCATGCAGAAAATAGCATCGGTGAAAATCCACCGATCCATTCATCGCCTATGTCATGCACTCGATTAGACTGACATCTTGAGAAGATAGGTCTAAAATATTATAATGAATGGCTCTAGTGCTAGTGGGAGATTGTTAGTAGTATGCCCTAGAGCATATCATTTAGTACGTATCTTGTACATAATTTTATTAATAAAATGCATTTCCACTTTTCCGTTTACATAATATATTTATGTGTAATAGAAAAGGTCCATTGATATTTTGTTAGAAATATTATTCTTAAGTTGTTAAGAATATGAGTGACAATATTTCTAGCACAAAGTATCATAAATAGGTTCACAATCGATGATACTTTATAATAAGGACATGACTTATCCAGAAAAATTGTATTCATGTTTGTTCCCAAGTTATTTATATGAGATATAAATAAGATGGAATGGTGAGTCTCATGCCATATAACAAACATGATAGGCACTTATAAATGATAAGTAGGCCGAACCAGTGACACTTATGACAAGCACATGGAGTTTACTCTTGTCAATATTTTGTCATAAATCATATCGATGCATATAATCTTTAGACACGAGATAGCATGCTTATCTTGTATATAGGTAGTTTGAGTTTGATCTCGCTTTCATACTTGTACTATGTATGGGTATATGGGCATGTGTTGGCTCCTACTAGTTATATATGGAGGTAGGTGTTGATTAAGATGGAATCTGTTCCTCTAAGTAAATAGAGATAAAATCCTATGTTCATTTAATTGTTCTTGATGTTTCAAGTTCCCGGCCAGGACAGATAGATTTATTCAGAAAAGAGTTTCTGATAAGAAAATCTTTTTAATCAAGAACTGGAATTAAAAGAGAACATAATATTCATAGCAAATGGAGTTTGACATAAACCATGACTCACTTGAGTTGGGATTTTGTAACAGAGAGATTCTAGTGCATGGTAACATATGATTATAAATTCATTTAAGGTAAACCTTATTACTAATTGGGTGGCCATGGCATACTATGCTAGGTGTTAACCATGGTCTATGAGGTGCATAAAATGATTTAGAGAAATCAGTTATGGTAAGAAAGAGTTCTGATGATATTAAGAGTTGATATCATGTCTCATTGCCAATTAGTGATGAGCCTAGTAAGTCACACACATACACAAGTTATCACCTATTTAAATATGATTTAATTAATTAATTAAAGAGTTTAATTGATTAATTAAATAGGTTTGGTTTGCAATTAAATTGCAAAGTCCCTAGCATGACTTGAAACCAAATCTAGATTATTGGATGTGTAGTATAAATTAAATTTATATTTAAAGTGTTTAAATATGAATTTAATTAATGAGAAATTAATTAATAGAGATTAATTAATTAATTTATATTTGATATAAATTAATTAGAAGAAGAAAAATAATTATTTTGGGTTAAGAACTCAAAATTAAGACACAAGGGGCATTTTGGTCATTTCACAGTGTGACACGTGGCACCATGAGATGGTGACACATGGGTTTACACATAAGCTTGTCAAATGTTTTTTTTAATCATGTAAGATGATTAAAATCAAGATTAAATATAGGTTTGACACTTGGCACAATGTGATTGGGTCACTTAAACCTAGAGCTAATCAAAGGGTGACATGTGGCAAGGGTTTAATGTGTTAACCTAGCTATTTAAGTGTGTTTATGAAAAAAAAAAAAACCAGCAGCCACTCCTCTCCTTTATCACGCCACTTTGAGGCTTTTCATCTATTCTTCTTCATCTCTCATCAATTCAAAGAGATTAGCCATCAATCTCTTGAATTAAGAACACTAGAAATTGTTTTTAGTATCCTGTTTACATCTCTAATATCTTAAAAGGCAAAACTTGAATTTCTAATTAATAGAAAAAGCTTTAGAAGCTGTTCAAGGGCTGCCATAGGTGTTCTTAGTGTGGACAAGCTAGAGGGACAACATCTGGTGTCCTGAAGACGAATCTCAAAGGCAGACACGCCGCAAAGACATCAAAAGGTTAGTGTAATCGTTCTTGATTTAATCTAGGGTTCTAAAATTAATTTGATTAATTTTAAAATCTTAAATGGCAAATACAGATCCAAAAACATATTAAAAGAGTTTTAATATGTTGTTTATCATTGAAATCAAATAGATAAAAATAAATCTTGCATGATGCATGTGACCCTAGGTAAAAATTTTTGAATTCAATGGTATAAACTTGTATTTTTCACGCTTTCGTTCCTTCACCAAGAAGATCGGAATAGGTTAGCAGAGGAGAGTATTGATGATATCTTAGCTCAGACAATGAGCTTAGGCTTAGAGGCCATTGCAAACCAGCACGTACTCAGAGAGAAAGCCCACACCTTAAGGAAGGAGATCCTTAAGGTGGTCCAAGATGCCTCAGCTGCACAAGCTCAGCTCTCCTCTGCTAACGGCTATATCGCCAAAATGAAAGATTGGATGAAGCATTATGAGGAGAGGATGGCAGAGGTGGAGCGAGAACTTGAAGACTCTCGAGCTGGTCGGTTTGCCTATCTCACTCGTTATGCTGAAGACCTTCGAGCGAAGGAGGAAGAGCTCCGAGCCAAGGATGAGGATCTTCAAGCTAAGGAAGAGGAGAGCACCACAAAGGAGGCCAGGGCTTATGTGATCGACCATAATGACCTTCTAACCGAGCTGAGGGAGCAGTATCCTAAAGAAGACTTCTCTTGGATGAATGAGCTCGCCCCAGAGGCCAAAAATTAGAGCGATGAAGAGCCAGAGAGAGAGAGAGAGAATGAGAGAAATGATGATGTACCTGAAGAGCAAGTTGGGGGAGACCCTCCAGCCGAATTATTTGTAAATTTTATTTTGAAATGAATTGAAGTCCTTTTTTTGTTCGATTTCTTGATGAGATCAGAAAGCATCCAAATTATATGAGTACTTAATTGTTTGAACATATTGGACATCAAACTTGAAAGCGACCATTAACCTAAATATAAGAGATCGGAAAACATTATAAACATGAGATTGAACTCAGCCACCGGGTAAAACTTTGGAACCTTAGAATTGGAAAGACTTGATTTGAATTCTTAAGATCGAGATCGTAATTAGACCGGACAGAAATCTTAACTTTATTTTAAGGAATATCTGGGACATTCAAGTGAGAAGCCCAATTCTAACATTAGCTAAATGAATTTCCACAATATTTGTAAAGAGAGATCGGAGGCAAGACTGGATGGTATGGAGACCTATTATCGATTCGAACCCATCTGATAAGAGATCGGAAAATGATTAACTAAGTGTGGGA
This sequence comes from Hevea brasiliensis, assembly GCF_030052815.1. Classification (NCBI taxonomy): domain Eukaryota; kingdom Viridiplantae; phylum Streptophyta; class Magnoliopsida; order Malpighiales; family Euphorbiaceae; genus Hevea; species Hevea brasiliensis. The sequence continues at coordinate 27,196,797 of NC_079495.1, read as the reverse complement.
TTGGTTCATTCCGTGGTCGAGCAATCAATGAGTTCGGAAAAGTCATTTGTGACCGAAAGACATCGGCCGAGAACGGCTTATAAAATTGATTAAAAAGTCTTTGACTTCAGAGGTCGGCCAAAATATGGTGTCGACATATAGGATAAGATTTAAGAAAGAACATTCAATAAATTAAATAAATTCATTATTATTTTTTGATAAACTGTTAGTAAAATCTATCTTTATGAATTCTCATTATTCATATTTTATATGTTATCTCTGAAATTTATTTACAAATTATAAATTTCTAAAAAATCATTTACATAATATATTAATTTTGATAAAATTTGACTCATTTATAATTAATGTTTGCATAATAATAATAATAATAATAATAATCATCATCACTATCTAATAGGATATAATTGAAGAATATTTTTCATGGAATTTGACTGAACTATAACTAATTTCGTATAGTTTAAGATTGATTGAACTATTTTAATTTACTAAACACGCTTAAGACTGATAAGTCATGGAAAATGAATGAAAATTTCTCAAAGACGATTTCTCTATTCTAACTTACCAAATATGCTTTTTGATTTAGTTTTCATTTGTTTTCAAGAGAATAATTTTTATTTTAAAATATTTTTTACAAAAATTATTTTTTTAAAAATATTTTTATGAAATTATTTTTTATTATTTAGTTACAATGTTATATTAATGATATATGGTTATATTATTCATATATAAGTATTTTTATACTTCAATAAAATTGTCAAAATTTAGAAAATGATTGTTTATAATTGAATCATGAACTTGAAAAATCATAATCTTTTTTTATTTTAAAAAGTAGTTAATTTGTTAATTTTTATACTTATATTAAGAAATAAACCATTTTATTAGATATTCACCTTCATTTTAAATATAAAAATTAATTTTTAAAAAAAAAATACTTTTAAATTTATAAATTTTAAAATTTAAATTTAATATTTTAAAATCAAATTTATGAATTCAAACACAACCTAAATATAACAATTAACAATTTTGATAGAATTTAAATCACATATAAATAATTTTATATAATTAATGATTCAGAATTTCTAAAATTTTTATCCACATAATAAATATACACTTATAATTGAATTAATAAAATTTATTTATATTAAATATGATCTTAAAAAAAAATTATCATGTCATGATCAGAGTCAATGCCAACAAGACATCAAAGTGAGTTCCAAAAATTTCCAAAGGCCCACTTTTAAATTAATAAATGCGGTTTTCCAAAATTTTTTCAACCGTGATGCTCATAAGTTTATTATTATTATTATTATTATATATGGTTACAATCAAGTCCAGCAAGTGGGGCAATAAATATTAAATTTTTTCCAATGCCCTTTTTCTAAACACACATAAGAACGACAAGCACAAGTCATGGAAAATGAATGCAAATTTTTCGAAGGTCATTTTTATTATTCTAACTTATAGAATACGCTTTTTAATTTAGTGTCTAAAAAATTTAAATAAACATCATATCATGAAAAATGTCATATTATATATAGTTACAATCAAGTCCAGCAAGTGAGATGAAATTTTTTCTAAGGCCCTTTTTCCTATTCTAACTTCCTAAATATGCCTAAGCTATTTTAACTTACTAAACACGCTTAAGACTGACAAGTTATGAAAAATGAATGAAAATTTCTCAAGGGGATTTCTCCATTCTAACTTACCAAGCACGCTTTTCGATTTAGTTTCCGTTTATTTTTAAGAAAATAACTTGTATTTTAAAAATATTTTTTATGAAAATTATTATTTAAAAAAATATTTTCTCTGAAAATATTTTTATTATTTGGTTATTATATTATATTAATGGTATATGTTTATATCATTTATGTATAAGTATTTTTTTTAATTTTAATAAAATTGTTAAAATTTATAAAATGACTCTTTTTATAAAAAAAAAAAGTTATTTTTCTTACTATTAATTTAATTTTCCTTCTGATTAGGAAAATATTTTTTATTTGTCTATTTTTTAAGTGCCTCAAATATTAAAAAATAAAAAAAATATTTTTCACAAAATAAATTGTCACGACCCAACCTATGGGCCGGACCGGCACTAGGACCTGGGCCAGCCAAAAGCCCCCGAGGCCCGTAGTAAGCCTAACTATTCATTAATCCAACTCTAAGGCCCATTTGGGCCCAATATCAAGAAATCAACCGGACGGAGTCCGGCCATAAAGTGGACCTTTCAACGGGGAGTTTTTAACTCACCCGACCTGTAAACAAAATATAACATCAATTGGGGAGCTCAGCTCACCCTCCACATACTCATCATCATAAAAAATAAATGGGAGCTCAGCTCCCTCATCCAATCCATCAATCATGCATAGAATATTATGTTTACAGGCCCAAAATAACAATTTAGTATACAGACCTATATCAAATAAACATTTCTAACACATGCGGAAATTCTAGAAATTTATAGAATTACACAAGCATGAATAAATAACCTGCGAGGGAGAAAGCAGGTTAACCTCAAAAATATCCTCCTGTGGCCTGGAAAAATATTGAACAGGAGTGAGCGTTCGACTCAGAGAGTAAAATATCAATTTTAACCATAATCTCTATAACTATCTAAAACTAATGCATCCTGTAGAGTGAAATGCAACATCAACAACATTTTCACATCATAACATCAAAAAGGTAATTTGGAGCACTCACACACCCAGTAACATCAATCATAATATATATGGGAGCTGATCCCCTATACAGCTCTCTTAATTCCAACTGTGCTAGCGAAGAACTTAGTTCGGACTTCCACTTAATAACCAAATCGGGGTCCCAGCAAACAACTCAAGCCGTGTCTACCCCGAAGAACCGGGTCCCAGCGAAGATCTCAAGCCGTGTTTACCCGTCCTATCCATAGTCCACACCACATCACACGCACGCCAACGCACACACACTGCTCCAAATTACCACAGCAACATACATGGCACTTTCACAGTTATGAATGCAACATAAATCATGCCTAAAGTTTATCTACATAGATATATGCATATAAGTGATGCATAGGCATGCTTGAACATATAATAATAGTGAAATTACAATTAAAATTAATATTTTACTCACAAACTTGACAACGGTCACTGTGGCGGCTGGGCGGAGGAAGAAGGCTGTCCCGGCTCACCTGACAATTACATTATAATTATTTAATTCAAATGACTCAATACAATCAAGAAAAGACCAAATACGTCCTAAGTCGTGACGAAAATCCGGCAGAGTCTCCCCTATACCTAGGACCTACCCAACCTGCAAAATGGCTCAAAACACACTTCTATATTCACAATCCATATATCCACAAATCAATCACATCACACTTTCTCCCGGGCCCATCAAATCAGTCATCCATCACAATATGTAAAATTTCAATTTAGTCCTTATAATTGATAATTTTTGCAAAAACTACCCAAAAAAGCTCTAAAAATTCTAAAACTTTGCCCCGCGGTCCTTGGCAATATTACTAGGCTATTGCAAAAAGAATCATAATTTTCTGAGCTACCACGAATATTTTATGGATTTTTAATCCTATTTAAGCACTAGAAAATTATGAAAAAGCAAGGTTCGGGTTTACCTTTGCTGATTCCGACCGGGACGCCCGACGCCCGACAATGGGGGTAGCCAAAACCTCGGTCCACCCGAGACTTTTCCAGAACGGTGCGTTCGCCGAAAATTCACAAACCTGGTCAACTGTCGAATTTCCGCGAATTGAGGATACCTACACGAAGCCCACAACACGGGGGTTAGTACATAAATTTTTCAGAATTTTCTAAACTCATTAAATGCTCGGAAAAACACTGCGAAGTTTCGTGGGACCCACCGAAAAATAGTGTCGAAAAAATTCAAAATTTATGTCGCCGCGAAGCTCTCGACGAGTGGAGCGCTCTGGTACTCTGCTTTTCGTGATTCACGGTTTATAGAAATCTAGCCCGAAAGTCAAAATGGGCTAAAATTTCCCGGGCAAAAATTGGACAAACCGCTCGATGGAATTCGGTGTTCTTGGTGTCTATGGAAAACTCTCGACGAGTAGACGAGTTTAGACACAAGACTCGGTCAAATTGGTGGCCGGATAGGCCGAATTTTGGCCGGGAAGTCGAGAGTCGCTACAAGGCCGCTGCTGTTTCGGGCCGTTGCCTGCAGCCGCGCCTTGGGAGGGCCGAGGCACGGCGAGGTGGGAAGGCAGGGGAGGTGGCGGCACGGCAAGGGGAGGAGGGAGGAGAGAGAAAAGAGAGAGAGAAGGGGAGGAGGTCGGGACGTGCGGAAGAAAAGAGAAGAAGAAAAAGGAGCCGGTCCGATCCGGTCCGGTTCGATTCGGAATACAAAATTTTGAATTTTTACTCTGCCTCGGGGCCGAAAACAAGGTCAAAAAATTCTGAAAAATTTTCAGAAAACTCAGAAAAATATGTAGACTCTAAATATATTTTTAGTTTTGCCACGTAGTCTTTAAATTAATTTTTAAAAATCATCAAAGTTTATATTTTCGAAAAATCGAACCCGATTTTTAAAATTCGAAAAATCTCAAAAAAATTTCTAAAATTTAAATAAAATTAAAATACCAAAAATGCTCATAAAATAATAAAATTTAAAATTTTGGGGTGTTACATTCTTCCCCCCTTACAGAAAATTCGTCCTCGAATTTTACACAAGGCAGAATAAAGTACGTGATTATATATTGAACAGATAAGGATACTTGCTACGCATGTCCCGTTCTGACTCCCAGGTGCACTCTTCCACTGACTGGCTCCTCCACAAGACCTTAACCATAGAGATCTGTTTTGATCTTAGCTGTCTCACTTGGTAGTCCACTATGGCTACAGGTTGCTCCTCAAATGTCAAATTCTCCTTTAGTTCTATTACATCTGGTTGTAGTACATGAGAAGGATTTGGAATGTATTTCCTGAGCATGGAGATGTGAAATACGGGATGAACGTGAGAAAGGTTGGGTGGTAGCTCCAACCGGTAGGCAACTGCTCCAACTCTATCCGTAACCTCAAAAGGTCCGATATACCGAGGTGCCAACTTGCCCTTCTTTCCAAATCTCATGACTCCCTTCATTAGAGAAACCTTCAGGAATACATAGTCGCCTACTGCAAACTCCACATCCCTTCTTCTGGGGTCTGCATAACTCTTCTGCCTACTGAAAGCTGTTTTCAATCGTTCCCTGATTAAAGGAACTACCTCTGAAGTGTACTGCACTAGGTCTACATCATGCACCTTCGCTTCTCCCATTTCCGTCCAACACAGAGGAGACCTACACTTTCTTCCATATAGTGCCTCATAGGGTGCCATCCCTATGCTGGAATGGTAACTGTTGTTGTAGGCAAACTCCACCAAAGCTAGCTGATCATCCCATTGACCTCCAAAACCCAAAACACTCATCCAAAGCATGTCTTCCAGTGTTTGGATTGTCCTTTCGGACTGTCCGTCTGTCTGAGGGTGGAAGGCCGTACTGAAGTTCAACTGTGTGCCAAGTGCCTCCTGCAACTTTCTCCAAAACTGAGAAGTGAACTGGGGCCCTCTGTCAGATATTATGGAAGCTGGAACTCCATGCAATCTGACTATTTCTCGAATGTAGAGTCGGGCGTACTGTGCCACCGAATACGTAGTCTTCACAGGTAAAAAGTGAGCTAATTTGGTTAGACGGTCCACAATTACCCATATCGAATCATATCCTCGCGTGGTACGAGGCAACCCAGTCACAAAATCCATAGTGATCATTTCCCACTTCCATTATGGGATATGGAGCTCTTGCAGCTTCCGACGATACCGTGTTCAAACTTCACCTTCTGACAAGTCAAGCACTTGGACACAAAGTCTGCTATGTCTCTCTTCATGCCATTCCACCAGTAGCTATCTTTCACATCATGGTACATCTTGGTGGAACCTAGGTGGACACTGTACAGTGTATAGTGTGCCTCTTGCATGATTTCATTTCTGAGATTGTCCACATCGGGCACACATATCCTTGAACCTTGCACTAGGGCACCATCATTGGCAAATCCAAAGTCACCACCTTCACCTTGCTGTACTCTTTCTATGATCTTCATCAATTGTTGGTCGCTGTGCTGGGAAACTCTAACTCTGTCTCTCAAGTCTGGCCTCACTGAAAAATGAGCCAGCAATACCCCCTCATCTGAAAGATCTAGGATTAAACCTTGATCCATCAACTCATGTACCTCCTGAATTAACGGTCTCTTCTCTGGTTAAATGTGCGATAAACCGCGTAAGATTTTCTCGCTCAAAGCATCTGCTACTACATTGGCTTTCCCAGGATGGTACTGGATGGTGCAATCATAGTCTTTCAAAAGCTCCATCCATCTCCTCTGTCTCAAGTTTAAATCCCTCTGTTGGAAGATGTACTTCAAACTCTTGTGGTCGGTGTATATCTCGCACACGTCACCATACAGGTAGTGTCTCCAGATTTTTAGTGCAAAGACTACAGCCGCCATTTCCAAATCATGGGTGGGATAGTTCTGCTCATGCCTCTTCAGCTGTCTTGAAGCATAAGCCACTACTTTTCCCTTCTGCATCAAAACACACCCTAGGCCAACTCTGGAGGTGTCACAGTACACGGTGTATCCTTCACCACTCATAGGTAGTGTCAACACAGGGGCGGTGGTTAGACACTCCTTAAGCTTCTGGAAGCTCTTCTCACAGTCATCTGTCCAAATGAATGGAACGTTCTTCTGAGTCAACTTAGTTAGGGGAGCCGCTATCCTGGAGAAATCTTGCACAAAATGCCTATAGTAGCCAACTAGGCCCAGAAAACTTCGCACCTCAGTGATTGTTGTAGGCCTAAGCCAATCAGTTACAGCTTCAATTTTCTTGGGATCCACTTGAATTCCGTCACTAGAAACCACGTGTCCCAAGAATGAGATGCTTTCTAGCCAAAATTCACATTTTGAAAATTTGGCATATAGCTGGTGCTCCCTCAAAGTCTGCAACACCATTCTCAAGTGCCACACGTGTTCTTCCTCGGTCCGAGAGTATACCAAAATGTCATCTATGAATACGATGACAAAACGGTCCAAAAATGGCTTGAACACCCTGTTCATCAAGTCCATGAAGGTCTTTGGTGCATTAGTGAGTCCAAAAGACATCACCAAGAACTCATAATGACCATATCTTGTCCTGAATGCCGTTTTGGACACGTCCTCATTCCTGATTCTCAACTGATGGTAGCCTAATCGCAGGTCTATCTTGGAAAAGAATCTAGCCCCTTGAAGCTGATCAAACAGATCGTCGATCCGAGGAAGTGGGTACTTGTTCTTCACAGTCACCTTGTTCAACTGTCTATAGTCAATGCAAAACCTCAATGACCCATCCTTCTTTCTCACGAATAGAACAGGAGCACCCCAGGGTGAAGTGCTCGGACGTATGAAACCCTTGTCCAACAGCTCCTGTAGTTGCTCTTTTAACTCTTTCAATCCTGCTGGGGCCATCCTGTAAGGTGGCATTGATATGGGGTTTGTACCCGGAACAACATCAATGCAGAACTCTATTCTCCTTTCTGGTGGCAACCCTGGAAGCTCTTCAGGGAAGACATCCATGAATTCTCTAACAACAGGAACATTTTCCATGTTGGCACCTTCTACAGATGTATCTCTCACTAATGCCAAATACCCTTAGCATCCACGCCTCAACATTTTTCTAGCACTAATTGCTGACACCAAATTATATAGAGCCACGCTCCTGTCACCATCAAAGCTAAACTCTTCCACACCAGGTATGTGGAAATGCACCTTTTTGTTCCTACAGTCTAAAGTGGCATAATGAGTTGCCAACCAGTCCATTCCCAAAATTACATCAAAATCAATCACTGGTAGAGGAACCAAGTCTGCTGGGAGGATCTTTCCATCCACCACTACTGGGCTACCTGGAAAAACCATATCTACATCTATGTTGTCACTAAGTGGGGTAGCTACCGACAAAGGACATTCTAAGGTTGTAGGGTTTCTACCCAACCTCATGGCAAACACAGAGGAGACAAATGAGTGCGTAGCACCCGGATCTATCAAAACACGAGCCTCATAGGAACAGACCAGAAGAATACCTGCTACAACTGCATTTGAAGCTTGAGCATCCTGGTGGGTCAGGGTGAAAACCCGAGCTTGACCCCTACCCGAGTGGCGTAACCACGACATCGACTTCTACCTCCGACCGCCTCCAAATCCACGTCCCCTTGTCCTTGGCCTACATCGAATCGATCGCCATGCCGAAGCACCCGGATACAATCAAGAGGAACATTTGCAATGTAACCCGTGACCCCATCCGTGGCTCATCAACACGGGCATTCCCTAGCAAAGTGACCTGGTTGGCCACACCTGAAACATACTCCTGAACCCATCAAACAAGGTCCTGAATGTCCTCTTCCACACTGTGCACAAGGTGCTAAGGAAGATCTGAACTGCACCAGAATCGCTGTACTCGAATCGTGACCACCGCCGATTCGCACTGCCGAACCCTCGGGATTTGTGTCTAAAACCACTCCTCTTATTCCTGCTTCTTCCTCTGTAAGTAGTTTGACCACCACTATCCGTAGTACCCATGTGGGGAACACCTGAAGAACCCTCTGCTCTGTTTTTCTTTGCTCTTCCGCTGTCATCCGCAGCATAGCTAATCTCTATCTGTCTGGCTCGATCAACTACCACATCAAACGACTGATCAGACATCATGGCCAGGTTTGCATACCTCCTGTCAAGTCCCTTTAGGAATCTTTTCACCTTCATAGTCTCTGTAGATACTGCTGTGGGGGCATACCTGCTCGCCTAAATTTCAGAGCATACTCACCTCTGCACTGCCATTCTGTCTTAAGGCCTCAAAAGCCCACTGCTTTTGATCCCTGAAGCTTTCTGGTACAAACCGGTTGATGAACATTTCCACAAACTGAGTCCACGACAAACCCTCCATCCGAGGTAATATGTAGTCATTCATCCATTGTCTAGGCATAGGTCCCATGACATGCTGCATACACTCTATAAGTCTTCTATCAGTCAACTGCAATTCTGTTCCTGCCTGTCTGCAGGAATCCAAAAACCGATATGCATCGTCTGACACATCATAAGTACCAGGCACTAACTTCTTGAAATTGATGATCTGTTTATAAGGTTCCCCTCTTGGTGCGGTGGACTGCTGCTGCTGTGGAGGGTGGACCATATACTGCGCCATCATATCGATGGTCCTCTGCAAACTAGCTAGAGTAGCTGCCATGGGGTCCATGGGACCCTGTTCCATGAAAGACTGATCCTGAACTGTTGGCAGCTACTCTTCTACTTGAGCAGCTCTAGGCCTCCTACCCCGCCTCCTCGGGGCAGGCACCTCATCTTGTGCTGACACCTCGTCAGGCACATCTGGTTCTGGTGTAGTGGCAGTTCTCCTGCTTTTACGCATTTTCCTGAAATTCAGCAGCATTAGCCCACAAAATTCAAAATTACTCATTACAGCTCTATAGACTCATATTTACACACAATATATGAAGCAGAAACTAGAAGCAAAGATGACAATGCAAGACGAATGTGGACCCTATTTTTCCGCATGTGACTCCTAGTAGACTCTTCCCAACACTTTAGATGAACATTCCCTAAGAATCTGGAGCCTAAGCTCTGATACCACATTTGTCACGACCCAACCTATGGGCCGGACCGACACTAGGACCTGGGCCAGCCAAAAGCCCCCGAGGCCCGTAGTAAGCCTAACTGTTCATTAATCCAACTCTAAGGCCCATTTGGACCCAATATCAAGAAATCAACCGGACGGAGTCCAGCCATAAAGTGGACCTTTCAACGGGGAGTTTTTAACTCACCCGACCTGTAAAAAAAATATAACATCAATTGGGGAGCTCAGCTCACCCTCCAAATACTCATCATCATAAAAAATAAATGGGAGCTCAGCTCCCTCATCCAATCCATCAATCATGCATAGAATATTATGTTTACAGGCCCAAAATAACAATTTAGTTTACAGACCCATATCAAATAAACATTTCTAACACATGCGAAAATTCTAGAAATTTATAGAATTACACAAGCATGAATAAATAACCTGCGAGGGAGAAAGCAGGTTAACCTCAAAAATATCCTCCTGTGGCCTGGAAAAATATTGAACAGGAGTGAGCGTTCGACTCAGAGAGTAAAATATCAATTTTAACCATAATCTCTATAACTATCTAAAACTAATGCATCCTGTAGAGTGAAATGCAACATCAACAACATTTTCACATCATAACATCAAAAGGTAATTTGGAGCACTCACACCCAAGAACATCAATCATAATATATATGGGAGCCGATCCTATACGCCTCTCTTAATTCCAATCGTGTCGTGAAGAACTCAATTCGGACTTCCACTTAATAACCAAATCGGGGTCCCAGCGAAGAACTCAAGCCGTGTCTACCCCGAAGGACCGGGTCCCAGCGAAGATCTCAAGCCGTGTCTACCCGTCCTATCCATAGTCCACACCACATCACACGCACGCCAACGCACACACACTGCTCCAAATTACCACAACAACATACATGGCACTTTCACAGTTATGAATGCAACATAAATCGTGCCTAAAGTTTATCTACATAGATATATGCATATAAGTGATGCATGGGCATGCTTGAACATATAATAATAGTTAAATTATAATTAAAATTAATATTTTACTCACAGACTTGACAACGGTCACTGTGGCGACTGGGCGGAGGAAGAAGGCTGTCCCGGCTCACCTGACAATTACATTACAATTATTTAATTCAAATGACTCAATACAATCAAGAAAAGACCAAATACGTCCTAAGTCGTGCCGAAAATCCGGCAGAGTCTCCCCTATACCTAGGAACTACCCAACCTGCAAAATGGCTCAAAACACACTTCTATATTCACAATCCATATATCCACAACTCAATCACATCACACAGCCCCTCCTGGGTCCATCAAATCAGTCATCCATCACAATATGTAAAATTTCAATTTAGTCCTGATAATTGATCATTTTTGCAAAAACTACCCAAACAAGCTCTAAAAATTCTAAAACTTTGCCCCGCGGTCCTTAGTAATATTACTAGGCTATTGCAAAAAGAATCATAATTTTCTGAGCTATCAAGAATATTTTATGGATTTTTAATCTTATTTAAGCACTAGAAAATTACGAAAAAGCAAGGTTCGGGTTTACCTTTGCCGATTCCGAATCTGGGGACGCGCTCGGGACATCTGACAATGGGGGGTAGCCAAAACTTCGGTCCAATTCGAAGACTTTTTAGGTAACAGGTCTGTCTGGCCGAAAATTCACAGACCCGGTCAACTGTCGAATTTCCGCAAATTGAGGATACCTACACGAAGCCCACAACACAGGGGTTAGTACACAAATTTTTCATAATTTTCTAAGCTCATTAAATGCTCAAAAAAACACCACGAAGTTCTGTGGGACCCACTGAAAAACAGTGTTGGAAAAATTCGAAATTTATGTCGCCGCGAAGCTCTCGACGAGTGGAGCGCTCTGGTACTCTCGGTTTTCTCGTGGGATTCACGGTTTGCGAGAAATATAGCCCGAAAGTCAAAATGGGCTAAAATTTCCCGAGCAAAAATTGGACAAACCGCTAGATGGATTTCGGTGTTCTTGGTGTCTATGGAAAGCTCTCGACGAGTAGACGAGTTTAGACACAAGACCCGGTCCAATTGGTGGCCGGATTTTGGCTGGGAAGCCTAGGAGTCGCGTGGCCGCGCGTTGTTCGGGGCCGTTTAGGCGTTCCAGCAGCCGCCGTGGGGAGGGAGGCGGCGCGCCGACGAGGTGGGAAGGCATGGGAGGTGGCGGCGCGGCAATGGGAGGAGGGAGGAGAGAGAAAAGAGAGAGAGAAGGGGAGGAGGTCTGGACGTGCGGAAGAAAAGAGAAGAAGAAAAAGGAGGCGGTCCGATTCGACCGATCCGATCCGGTCCGATTCGATTCGGCTGGTTCGATTCGGAATACAAAATTTTGAATTTTTACTCTGCCTCGGAGCCGAAAACGAGGTCCAAAAATTCCGAAAAATTTTCAGAAAACTCAGAAAAATACGTAGACTCTAAATATATTTTTAGTTTTGCCACGTGATCTTTAAATTAATTTTTAAAAATCATCAAAGTTTATATTTTCGGAAAATTGAACCCGATTTTTAAAATCTGAAAAATCTCAAAAAAATTCCTAAAATTTAAATAAAATTAAAATACTAAAAATGGTCATAAAATAATAAAATTTAAAATTTTGGGGTGTTACATAAATGGAGTTTAGTGTATAAAAATTTTAAATGAACATCATATTATGGCTAGAATTAAGGCTAAAATGTCATGGAAGGGAGATGAAAATTTTCAGCATCCAAACTTTATAATTGCTGCTCGCGTTAGGAATTGTATTGATATTATTGTTGAAATTATAATAATTCAGTTAAATAAAAATTAAAATATAAAAAAGTTATTGAGATTAATTAGATTGAGATTTTTTTTTGGTTTAAGAAGATTTAAACTCTTTACAAAAATCATAAATCGATGAAGTAAATATTTTCTATTAACTTGTCTTTTTTTTAATAACATAACAATTAAAAAATTTTATGCCTATTATAAATTCAAATTTATATATAAGTTAAATTAAATATAAATATTTGTATTGTATTAATACTCTCATTATAAATTTTAAAGAAAGATGAGATTTTGAAGAAAGACTTTTACATGACTTTGTATGATGCCGCGCTTTTGCTTGTATCTACACCATACTCTCCAAAATATTTTAGAGGCCTCTTTCTACTCTAATTTTTTCAACACACTTTTAGTAATATTATTTTTTGGGTAAATCTCTATTAGGTCGCTATATTTTATTAAAATTAATTTTTTATTTCCTATTTTTTAAAACCCAATTAAAACATCTCTATATTTTGCAAAATCAAACTCTTTAATCATTCAGTAAAAAAAAAGTTAGTCAACTTGTTTTAATCTTGAATATTTATAGTTTTAGACCCTGTAATTGTATTTATTGATACTATTTACTAATGTTTTTTTTTTTTATAGAAATCTAATAAAAAGACTAAAGAGTTCGATTTTATAAAATAGAGATACATTTTAATTTTAAAAAAAATACTAAAAAATTAATTTTGAGAAACTATGAGAATCCTATGGTAATTTACCTTTATTTATTTATTATTATTATTGTTATTATTATTATTATTATTTGCAATAAAAGTGAGCGCAGGCTAAAAAAAGATAGAAACACCATTAATGTCATTTAACAGCCAGGAGACGCATGAAAAAGATAAGTACCCATAAAATTAGCCAATTAATCTCTAGAAATTTTCTTTTTAAAAATATGTAAGGCTTAAACCTCTCAATCCAAAGCAAGCATTTGTCTCCTAGAAATCACAAGAGAATTTTTTTTTTTTTTTTTTTTTTTAAGAAGTAATCACAAGTAGGGCTTTGCATGGTTCTCGGGTTCCAACTCAAACCGAAGATTCATACCGAACAGAAGTTATTTTGATAATTTAGTTTGGTTTTGATTCTTCACTAAAAACTGAATTGGAACCGAACAAAGAACCGAATTTATATATATTTTTTCTATGATTTTTTAAATATATTATATACTTTTAATATATATACATATATATATATATTGATAATTATATTTATATCTTATAGTTAAATATTACATAATTAATAAATAGTTAAAATATATATTATATAATATATTTATGCTATTATATTATATAATATACTTAATCTTAAATTATATATGTACTTTATAATTAAAGATTATATAATCTACAAATAACTAAAAGATATATTATATAATATATTATATATTAATAACCTAATTTAAAAGTTAAATATGACTTTTTAAGAAAATAATTACATAAAATTATTTTAAGAATTGTAAATCGAATTGGAATCGTACCGAGCAAAAGAATCGAGAATCATGTCGAACCGAAACCGAAATAATGAAGAATCGAATAAAAAACATACCAAAATTTTGATTCAATTCTAATTTCTAAGCAGACCCTAAACTGAGCTAGAACCACACACTTGTAATCTTTAAAAGGATTAATCAAGGCTAAGCTACCGTACAAGATTTATCACAAAAATACAATCAAATATTTATCTATATAAAAAAAATAAACATAGCGAATGCTCAACAAATCCACAAAATTCAATTGATAATTGTACTGAACTTGAATCATGAGCTTGAAAAATTATAATCCTTTTTCATTTTAAAAAGTAGTTTATTTATTAATTTTTATACTTATATTAATAAATACACCATTAAGCAATTATAGTTAAGAGTAACTAATTATGCAGTATTAGTGAAAAGAATGATTAATTTGACTTCCGAAATGTGACTATTTATATGCTTCAGCCTGCTTGACATGAACTTGTATGGATTTCTAGGATAGTTAAAACCATTATTGAATTGAATCAATGCATTTCTCTCAAACTTAAGGCAAGTGCTTGTACTGAAGTTGTTGAAATTATAGGAAGTTAACTTTGTTATTTGACAAAAAAAAAAAATAATAATAACAATATGAATTTAGAATTTGAATTTCAATTAAATTCAAAATAAATATAGAGACTCAAAAAGGCAATAATTCTAAATAACAAAATTAACCATGTTACTTGACAAAAAAATTTTAATAGATATTCAACTTCTTTTAAATATAAAAATTAATTTTCTATTGAAAAGATACTTTTAAATTTATAAATTGTAAATTTTAAATTTAATATTTTAAATTCAAATTTATGAATTCAAACACAGCCTAAATAAACAAGAAAAATGCTCCTTGGATCGAATTGATCTGGATAGAATGGGAAATAGCACTGAGTAATGTCCCTTTTACACTTGATATCTAATGCATGGATATTTGTAAGTATTTCATTCTCTCTCCAGCTAAAATTTTGAAGTTTACTCCATCTCCTTTATAAAATTTGAATTTTAATCTCTCTCCAGTTAATATGCAACCTTTAACTAATATCATTTAATGGTTGCTGATTTCCAATGCTCTTATACCTCTTGTTTTACTACTCATAGAAAATATTACCGTTTAATGATTTAATTTACCCTTTAGTGGTTGCTGATCTCCAGTACTCCTATCTTCTTCATTCCCTGTTTTTATCTTCTTCCACCATTGATAGTTCTATCAAAGCATTGTGTACTAGAAGTATCATAATGAAATGAGAAATGAGCTTCTGTTTAAAAGGATGAAGACAAAGAATCGCAAAACATGTTGTAATAGACAATGTTCCAAGGTGTACATTGTTTTCAGAGGAATCAAAACTAGGATATATAATTCATGGGAGGAATGTGCTCCACTTGTTATAGGTGTGAGTAAAAGTATCTACAAAGCTTATGATACCATGGAGGAGGTAGTTGATGCGTACAATGGTTTTATTCAATCGAAAGGTAAGGAAGTAGAAGCAGATTGCATTTCCAATCCATTTTATTCTAATGTTTCAAAAAAACAACCCAAGGTGGAAGACACATTAAAGGATGATATGACAACAACTACTGGTCCATTTGATGATTTTGACAGACTTATTATTGGATTTGTTTTTGGGATTATATTTCCTAGTATGCATTTGTCTAAGTAATGTGTTGTTTTGGGGTGGATTTCTGTTTAACAAACAATTATCTCTAGATTTTATAGTTTTATTAGCTTTTAATCTAGATTATCATTAGCTTTTTTAAGAAAAGTTTAATTTCTAATTTAAAAGAATGTAATTATCTTTGCTTTTGAACAGAATGTGGTTTATCATGGTTAAAGGATGCTAATATGAGTTTTTTTAGATATACAATGTGTTTTTTAATGTTATTAATAGTTTCTTCTTTGTTTCGATGGAAACTGATGTGAAGAATTAACATTCACAACATTTTCATCCTCTAAACACGCCATATAAACTAGATTACACTATTCATAGTTTCTTTAGTGTCACACTTAACTAATTAATTACAAGCTTATAATAGCAGAATGAACTCAGGGCAATAAGCTTCCATAGCCTGTTATTTTATTAAAAGTCCTGCTATTTATAAAATTTAAAGCCCTAATCTCTTTGATTATTGATAGGTTTATATTCTGTTCGTAAAGTGAAAAACTGAGGCATGAAGATAATTTATGATTGAAATAATACTTATATTCCATGCATGTTGTTAAAAAGCTAAATTGTTAAGTTGGATTTAGGGAATAGATTTCTATTGATTTGATAATTTTTTTATGCCAGAAAAGGATAGCAAGGGGATACTATAAACATAAGACACACATAGAGGATAGCATAGCATATTGTCTCATGAAACACAAACCTAACATACCATATGCATAAGACAACACCAAAAAGGACCCTAACCAAACTGCAGCTACTGCCCAGCCTTTGTAATTTCAGTTTGAAACTCAATCCTATTGTTATCAGCCACTGTCAAAGTGAATTCCACCTCATCATCCTTTCCCAATTGGTTTTCCTATACAAATGCATGCCATCCTTTTTTAAACCTTGCTTTCTTGAAGATCCCTTTTGACTAAACTGAGCCACATACTAAACTTGAAATTATTTACGAGCACCAAGTACTCGTACGTGAACGAACCTCCCATTCAAACAAAAAAATGTCTTTGCAAATTTAATTGGAAAATTCTAGTAAATAACACAAGAAACATTTGATACATGTCAATAATTATTTGAAAAATAATTTACATAATCAATAAAGTTTTCAAGATAATTCGTAAATGGCTAGTTTACGACTTCGTATTTCCAATAAGAGGTGTTCATCACAAATACAAAGTTTGGCTGAGTTGGAAGGGGTTCTGCATCAGGATCAGTGTTGTGCTCTATAAAAACATGGAATTTAATAATAATAAACAAAAAAACATAGCAAGTTCTTATTATTTTGTTGGTTGCATGAAACAAAAAAAAAACTTATAATGAAAAAACTTATGATGTGAAAGTTAGCACATTTACCTGTTACATCATCATCATCTGAAGATATTTGAATTACTTCTGGTAATGGTGGACATCCATAATCAATCTCAGCTCCTTTTGTATCGAACATTAACATCTCAACCTCCCGTGTACTAATGACATAAATTATGATATAAAACTTCTATTTCAACTTGTAGTATTTGATAAGTTCATCAACACCATCTGTAAAATAAAAATTCTCATCTTTCTCATCAACTACAACCACAACCTGCCATGAGTGACCTTCCAAACCTTTAACAGAAAGTGTTATGGTGTCAAAATTTAAATCGTCTAGCAAATGAGTTATATGATTTGGAATCCTCTGTATACGGCAAAAAATGGATGAGAAATAGATATCATGTCAACATCATTAAATTATCACTAATTTCTATTTTATATCGAATAAAGAAAATAAAAAATTAGATAAAAGGATACAGAGAGCTTACAATCCTATGAGTGTTGCATTCGACAGAACCTTTTCTGCCATGGCGCCCTTAAGAGAGGATTCTTTCTCTTTGAGTTAAAGTGGAAATATCTCACCATTTTGTGTTTTCTCTCTCAATCTCTGCATTGCCTAGATCTTTTACCATTTAGGAATGTTTGAATGGGAGATAATGGTAGTCAACAAACCTCTCAATACTCGTCTGGATATTAATTACCCATTAATAAATAATAGCAGTGGAATAGTGATATTAAAAAGGAAAAAAAAAATCTAGCATAGGGAGGGTTCGAACCATGAACCCTCTGCCTTTGCTTGGAAGCATTTGCCAATTAAGCTTGTAGCCCTCATCTGATTTTTTCGTCAATGGACATATATATAAGACTTTATCTTGTTCAAGTGTATTTTAAAGGGGGAAAAAAAAATCTGACACAGGGAGGGTTCAAACCCTTAACCATGCTGGGAAGCATGCGTTAGTGCCAGTCGGGCTATTAGCCCTCATCCGATAATTTTTTGCATGAAATATATATATTATTTATCTCGCTACAAGAGTAATTCAAAATCAACACATATATTAATTTATACATTTCTATATATCTCTCTCTACATCTTTTTCTCTCTCTCCCTCTATTTATCTTTATATATATGATAATCTTAATATCTCTATCTATAACTCTTTCTATTTTTATCTTTCTCTAAATATCTTTGATTCTCTCCCTTTATATTTAAATTAAAAATAATGATTTAATGATGATAATGGTGATTCGAACCCTGAAAAAAGGAAAAAAAAAAGGACAAAGGAAAAAAAAAAGAATCACAAAGAATTATAAAGAATCACAAAGGAAAAAAAAGGACAAAGGGAGGATTCGAACCCTAAACCCTCAACCTTATGCTTGGAAGAATGTGCCAATCGGGCTATTAGCCCTCATCCACTTTTTTAATGATATCTGACACAAGGAGAGTTCAAACCCTTAACCACTCTAGGAAGCGTGCATCTGTGCCAGTCGGGCCACTTGCCCTCATATGACATTTTATAGCATGAAATATATATATTATACAAGCTCTATGTATATATATATTTTATCTGTTTTTTTCAAAAATATAAATTTTATTTGTTAAAAGTGTATATCATATCAAGTAATATTTATTTATACATTTATATCTATCTATGTCTATATAATTTGTAAGTAAATGATTTAAATAACAATAATAGTGGTGATTATAATTGTGGTGATTCGAGTGTTTATGGAGTGTTATTTTTTATGAAATGGTATGAATATAAATACTTTATATTTTGTTTAGTAATTTATTAATTTATTTACTAGATAAGTTACTAGCTTAAACAACATATTACAAGATTTTAAGTTCATTGTTTTTGCATACCAGCAATTTAAGTGGTGAAACTGTATCCTGATTAAAGAATGCAAAAGTGTATGAATCGATAAAAAAAAAAAAAGAATATTTCAGGCTGAACAAAAAGAACACTGGCAATTTAACTAGGTAAAGTTAGAATTCTTCACACACCACTAGTTCATTAAGCAAACCCAAAATGCACTTTAACTTGGTGCATAAATAAGAGAAACTTCATATTACTAATCAACTTAAACATAAAAACCCAAACTAAGACATTACGCATCATTATTTTTGCTTAAATTTCATCAGAACCATCATTTTCACCTTCTTCTTCATTATTTGAAATATTGATCACAACCTTTGGTTTGGGACGCAGGTCATCAAACTCAATAAATAATTGGTATGTCTTCAAAAGAGGAAAATCTTCTAGCAAAGTGGCTCTAGTATATTGCTCAAATGGCACCTCTTATTCTTTGGTGTTTTATCCATGGTTGTGAAGAGATTGATGAGTGAATTGCTCTAAAGTAAATTGCATGAAACTGGCTCTATGATCGTATATAGTTGCATGAAACTGCCTCTATGATCGTATATATATTGGCCACTAGGTGATTGGTCTTGGTGGGAATTAGTGGCAGGCGTGATTAATGTTGTTTGATGGTGCATTCCAATCCTTAGGAATTCATGAGATCATCAAACCTGCTGATGCATGTGTGCAGCATGTCGAGTGAATTTATGTTTGACGTCAAGTGGATAACATGCATAAACCTCACACTTGTGTAACAATTATTTATGTAATGAAATAGTTTGTCATTTTTTTTATATGAAATATGTATGGGTGTGATCGAGCCGAGTTCGAACCTATCAAGCTCAAAGCTCAGCTCAATATGATATTTTTTTACTCAAGCATGGTTCAAAGCTCATCAATTTTCAAAATTTATTCAACTTGAACTCGGCTTAATGAAAGTTCGAGGAGCTCAAGCTATATATATATATATATATAGATTTTAAAAAAATAATTAAAAATACAATAGGATCAATAAGGATTGACGAAATGCATCTATGAATATTGGGAGGCTCAAGCTCTTATAGCTCGCAAGTAGGCTCGACTCTTTTACACCCTTAGAAATATACATGGTTATGCCTTACCCTGATATTATTATGTTTTTGTTTTATAAAATATGCTTGAATTATGATATAATTATTTTTTTTCCTTCATAAAAATTCCATGCAAAAAATTTAATTATATTTTTCAATTTAATTGGATTGTTATGATTACAATTTAACCTAATGATGTTATACGATTATGCACCAATGCCCTAAGGATGATTCGACGTTTTTGATACAATAAATTGCCATTAAGTTATTAGGAGTGTATAATGTAATCTTAATAATATGAAAGCCTTAATATGATAATTTTTACACTTGAAGCGATCAAACGACTTAATTTAAAGACACATATTATCAAATTCAATATTTTCTCTCTTTAATAGTCATTTATTGATATTTTATGTTGACTCAAAAGCTCGTCAAGCCTATTGAGCTATTAATATTATATATATATATATATATTAGATTTCAGTTGAGCTTCGAGCTGAGATCAAAATCGAGGCTTATTTCAAATTGGAGGCAAATTCGACCATAGCTCAAACTCAAGCCTTCATTCAATAAAGATCATCGAGTCGAGCATGATTAAATTGTCTAATATCTATGATGATGAGCTCGATTTTAAGCTTTTTAGTCTCGTCGAGCTTTGAATCGATTAAAACCCTATTGACCCAAGCTTTGAGACTCACAAGCTCAAGCTTGACTTGGCTCAAATAAACCCCTAATCCAACGTATTTTTCTATCTTTAATCATGGCCTAAATTATGAGTGCTCACATTAATTAGTCGTAATGTCATTAATTCCTATTCGACCTCTTTTGTGATTGAACCAATCCACTAACTTGATCTATGAATACGATTATGGTCATACATAAAAATAAAAATAAAAATAAAAACTGAAATGATGATCCAACTACCATAAATATGATATCTAATAGTTAATTTTTTTATGACATTTAACTATTCTCTCTCATTCTAATTGTGGTTATTTAGCTTATGTGTAACTACCACCTAGTTTCAGTTCATATGTAGAGGATATGTCAGCATGACACATTTTCATCCAACATGTGAATGGTTAAATCCTTGCCAAATAGTTGACCACCTTAAGGCATACCAATCAGCTTTAAGTTGTGTTAATTGCGCATGGTATTAGTAATACGTGAAACAGTTAAGGAGTTAAATGTGGCACAAGAAATCAATCCAATATCCATTAAAGAATGTTGACGTTGCACCAGGTAATAAATCATACTCTTTAATGATAATTTTTTTATATGATCACTGATTATATTACTGATTTCTTTATTTAATTTTTTTGGTCAAAAACAGTGTCGCGATAACTTGAATAATTACTTTGGTCATTCACAATTGTTATGAACAGGACGAACTAGATGGACAAAGTGGTAGACAAATTCTATTTTTTGTTATCAAGATGACAAAGCTGTCTCTTCATAATCATGATTGAACTAGACTAATATATATATATATATATTTTAATAAAGGATATACCTACATGCACTGCTTTGTATAAGATTGGCAATGTTAGTAAGACAATTTTTATTCAAATCCACCCTTAATCTATATAATTTCTAGTTGGATATGTGTGCCGAAAACACATTCAAGGAACACCTAAGTCTAATGTTCGTTACTTAATAGGGATTAATAGTAGCTAGATTCGATTTGTTCGGTTCTATGGAGTTGAGAAAGGAGATAAATGGACATTCACACAGCGTACTTCCACAAGTTTCTTTGTATCTGTGAGACGTGGGTCACAAATAGTTGAATATGATGTCTAAAACCATTATATGAATGTATGGAACATTTTCATATGGTTATCTTGTTAATTTAATCACCATTAAAAGTACTCTGCATCTGCTTGTTATGGTTTAATGTCTGTTTTGGTTTTGTTTGTTATTTTATTTATCTATTTTTTAAAACTTTACTTTTATTTAAATGAACATAAATTAATTCTTGATAGAATAATTGCTTAGTGGTTTTGTTTGCTGCTACAATACTTTTTTGATCAGTTGTAAAGTAGTGATTAATAACAATTGGGATTCTTGTAATTCAGTTTGCTTCATTTTTTGATGTGTAATAGAAAAGGTCCATTGATATTTTGTTAGAAATATTATTCTTAAGTTGTTAAGAATATGAGTGACAATATTTCTAGCACAAAGTATCATAAATAGGTTCACAATCGTGGATACTTCATAATAAGGACATGACTTATCCAGAAAGATTGTATTCATATTTGTTCCCAAGTTATTTATATGAGATATAAATAAGATGGAATGGTGAGTCGCATGCCATATAACAAACATGATAGGCACTTATAAATGATAAGTAGGCCGAACCAGTGATACTTATGACAAGCACATGGAGTTTACTCTTGTCAATGTTTTGTCATAAATCATATTAGTGCATATAATCTTTATACCTGAGATAGCATAGTTATCTTGTATATAGGTAGTTTGAGTTTGATACTACTTTCATACTTGTACTATGTATGGGTATATGGGCATCTGTTGGCTCCTACTAGTTATATATGGAGGTAGGTGTTGATCAAGATGGAATCTGTTCCTCTAAGTAAATAGAGATAAAATCCTATGTTCATTTAATTGTTCTTGATATTTCAAGTTCCTGGCCAGGATAGATAGATTTATTCAGAAAAGAGTTTCTGATGAGAAAATCTTTTTAATCAAGAACTGGAATTAAAAGAGAACATAATATTCATAGCAAATAGAGTTTCACATAAACCATGACTCCAGCTTGAGTTGGGATTTTGTAACAGAGAGATTCTAGTGCATGGTAACATATGATTATAGGTTCATTTAAGGTAAACCTTATTACTAATTGGGTGGCCATGGCATGCTATGCTAGGTGTTAACCATGGTCTATGAGGTTCATAAAATGATTTAGAGAAATCATTTATGGTAAGAAAGAGTTCTGATGATATTAAGAGTTGATATCATGTCTCATTGCCAATTAGTGATGAGCCTAGTAAGTCACACACATATATAAGTTATCACCTATTTAAATATGATTTAATTAATTAATTAAAGAGTTTAATTGATTAATTAAATAGGTTTGGTTTGCAATTAAATTGCAAAGTCCCTAGCATGACTTGAAACCAAATCTAAATTATTGGATGTATAGTATAAGTTAAATTTATATTTAAAGTGTTTAAATATGAATTTAATTAATGAGAAATTAATTAATAGAGATTAATTAATTAATTATATTTGATATAAATTAAAAGAAGAAAAATAATTATTTTGGGTTAAGAACTCAAAATTAAGACACATGGGCATTTTGGTCATTTCACAGTGTGACACGTGGCACCATGAGATGGTGACACATGGGATTACACATAAGCTTGCCAAATGTTTTTTAATCATGTAAGATGATTAAAATCAAGATTAAATATAGGTTTGAAACTTGGCACAATGTGATTGGGTCACTTAAACGTAGAGCTAATCAAAGGGTGACATGTGGCAAGGGTTTAATGTGTTAACCTAGCTATATAAGTGTTATTATGAAAAAGAAAAACAACCAGCAGCCACTCCTCTCCTTTGTCACGCCATTTTGAGGCTCTCCATCTATTCTTCTTCATCTCTCATCAATTCAAAGAGATTAGCCATCAATCTCTTGAATTAAGAACACTAGAAATTGTTTCTAGTGTCCTGTTTACATCTCTAATCTCTTAAAAGGTAGAACTTGAATTTCTAATTAATAGAAAAAGCTTTAGAAGCTGTTCAAGGGCTGCCATAGGTGTTCTTGGTGTGGACAAGCTAGAGGGATAACATTTGGTGTCCTGAAGATAAATCTCAAAGGCGCAGACACGCTGCAGTGCATCAAGAGGTTAGTGTAATCGTTCTTGATTTAATATAGGGTTCTAAAATTAATCTGATTAATTTTAAAATCTTAAATGAAAAATACAGTTCCAAAAACATATTAAAAGAGTTTTAATATGTTGTTTATCATTGAAATCAAATAGATAAAAATAAATCTTGCATGATGCATAAACTTGTGTTTTTGAATAAAACATATTAAAAGAGTTTTAATATGTTGTTTATCATTGAAATCAAATGATAAAAATAAATCTTAAGTGAAAATTTTTGAATTCAATGGTATAAACTTGTGTTTTTCACGCTTCCGTTCCTTCAAGAGCATAGTTAAAGTTTTTAAGAGATTGGTCCCTAATCTCTCTTCTATAAATTGCCTTGTATATGGATTACCTTTGGGTTTAATCGTTCATATTTGGCATTCATTGCTTGTGAGACTTCAGTATTTGATCGACACAATAAATAAGCTTAGCTTTATAATCATTGCAAGTGATATAGATCGAATACATTACCAATTCAAATACTAAAATACTAGTCATTAACAACCCAAATAAAAATGTAAATAAGTAAAAATATAAAGAAATAGCTAACCCAACCATATATATTCTCTAATACTATCACCACCTGGTAGAACCATATTTTGGCTAAAGTACTCTATATTGCGAACACCTTCATGCTGATGATCTAGGTTAAAAAGTTCAGTGTTGTTAAACTCATATTCTTCAAGCGCTTGAGACAGTTTATCACCAACATGCCTTTGAATAGTTTCATATTCAACCTTTACATTCATAAATATATAGTTAATATAAAAATAAACAAAAAATAATGAGTCAAATATATTATTAATGAAGGATTGAGTAATAATAAAGTAAAGCACTCTGACCTCAACATGGTTAGGATTGTTGTTATTTTTTCCTCCTTCAATTTGTCTTCCCCTTGTAATAGTACTACCTCTTCCATGGCCACTACCTCTTCCACCATTACTACCTCTTCCACCGCCACTGTCTCTTCCACCATTAATACCTCTACTTCCATTACTACCTCTTCCTCTTCTTGTATTACCACTTGATGTATTTCCTCGATAAACTTCCATGTGTGACCTGATCCTATATGTACGTGGTCTACCTCTACTACGAACCACCCATGGATTAAGAACAGTTATGTCCTGACCGTCAATATTATCACCCTCTGCACGATGTGAACTGATAATGGTATTTCTATTAACATGCCCTGCAAAATTGTGAACTTCATCTCTTCCACCGTGAACAACATCAAAAGCAAACAATTCTTCTTTTAATGTCAACAGTTATTGTTTCACAAGTAGTAACTTGTGGTCGTTATCAAAAGACAAATCTGCAACTTCTATAAATGAATTCTTAATTTCCTTGAATTGCTTATACTCATTCGTTATTTATGGATAAGCACCATCAAATAAAATCCTAGTATGTGGCCTTAAAACATCCTTCCACCATCTTCTACTCAAATACCTTTCATTAACATATTCAATGTTTTTCACGTCCATCACTTTGAATATGTGGCAGCAAAGTAATCCTTTTGATTCAAATTTTTTGCAGTTACAACTCAAATACTGCCAATTTACTCTTAACTCCACATCGTACATGAACTCTTTCACATACCATTGATTGACTATTGATTTCTCCATAACTTTAAACTTCTCAACCCCTGAAGGAAGGACATTGGTAGTTTCTTCTACATTAGGAGGAAGAACATGGCAGTACATCACTACAAGAAAATATCGGAACAGAAACCGACTTTAGAAACGGATTTAAATCGGTTTATAATTTAAAACAGCTTTTGCAACGGAAATTGAGTGAAACTAGTTAAATTTATCAGAAATCGATTAGAAACGGATTTGAAACTGAAATTTGAAACGGAAAAACATCGGTTTCAAAATTCTAAATTAGCATCATTTTAGAAACCGATTAGAAACTGAAATCTAAATTAGTTCTATTGTATTAGGTCATATTAGAAACCAAATAACGTCGGTTTCTAATTCATTGAATTTAATTTAGAAATCGATTTTTATCGGTTTCAAAATTAATATCATTTATGTTCTATTTATTAAATTTTAAAGTGAAAATAAAAATGATTATTTTCGATTTCTAATTTTTTGTAGAAACCGATAACTTTCAGTTTCAAAATTTATCTATTGTATATTTTATTTAATAAATTTTAAAGTTAATTTAGAAACTGATATGTGTCGGTTTCTATTTCTATTATATTTAGAAACCGATATGTGTCGGTTTCAAAATTAATATTATTTCTGCTTTCTTTATGAATGTCAAAATAGAAACCGATTTTTATCGGTTTCTAATTTCCTTTATGAAATTTAGAAACTGATAGTTTTCGGTTTCAAAAGTTATCCAATTGTGTATTTTATTTAATATATTTAAAGTCAACTTAGAAACCGATTTTTATTGGTTTCTATTTCCAGTAATATTTAGAAACCGATTATTTTCGGTTTCAAACTAAATATATCATCAATTTTATCGATTAAATTTAAAGTCAAATTAGGAACCGATTTACATCGGTTTCTAATTCTTTTTGTTAATTTTAGAAACTAATTATTTTCAGTTTCAAAAATTATAGTGTTATTTAATTATATTTAGAAACCAATTATTTTCGGTTTGAAACTTAATCAAAATAGAAACTGATTTTTATCGGTTTCTAATTCTTCTATTTATATTTCAAAACCGATTAATTTTGGTTTCAAAAATTAATTTATTATTTATTTTATTTATTAAAATATAAAGAGAAATTAGAAACCGAGTTTTATCGGTTTCTAATTTATTTTGTTATAATTAGAAACCGATTTGTACGGTTTCAAAAGTTTATGTATACTATGTATATTTAGAAACTGAATATTTTCGGTTTGAAAAAACTCTTAAATTAGAAACCGATTTTAGTCAGTTTCTAATTGCCATTTATTTATTTAGATAAAAAAAAACTCTCATCTAATATCACTCAGCTGCCCGTGATTAGGTCTTTTTCTTCACTTCCCTTCTCCCTCTAACCTGCGCTTAGCTCAAGGTATGCCTGTTTCTCAATCTTATTCATCTTTTCCCTATTTATGGAGATTGAATTTTTTTTTATTAAGTTATTATTTTTCAATTTTTTTAAGCTTAGGACTTGATTTTTATTTACTGTTATCGCATTTGGGGGTTTGGTTCTTAGGTGGGGTTTTCATTTTCTTTGCTTTTCATTTTGATTGAAGCCGCTATTTGGTTTATTCTTGCAATTACTGGATAATGTTTGTGCTTTCATTTTTGGAACGGACAATGATAACCTACAGATAATGATCCCTCTGCAATTCTTTGTATGGGTTTGATACTTTAGCTGCGCTGAAATTTTTGGTTTGGGTCTTGCAATTTTTGATTTGTTGACTGTGAAAGCTGATTTTGCTGTTCTGCTATATCCAAGCCTCAAAGGCATTAAGCGTGCAGTTTTTGGCTGTGCAATGTAGGTGTTTCATGTTAAACCAGAAATTCTGATTATTTGCATTGCTTGTTCTGGCTCGTGGTTTGTGTTTGTTCCATTGTCTTCCCACATCTTTGGAACTGAAGTTAGAAATTTCAATGTCGAGGCTATGATGCGATTCCTAGCAACTTTATTTCTTATAGCAAGTCCAGAGTTGTGAGATTTTAAAGGATTTGAAGTGTTACTTACGTTATAGTTCTTGATTTTTTTTCTAAACTAGTAGTTTTTGCAGAGTTACAGAGTTTTATTTCTAAAAGAACATGTATTATTATTTTTTATTGTTACAGAGTTTAAAATTTATAAGATATATTATTTTTTTTTCTTTTATACATTATTTGATACATTACCATTTAATTTACTATTAAATTATAAAATTTTCCTAATTATCCTTTCACTATTTTTTTTTATAAAATAGTGAATACATATTAACTGGAAAAGAAAAGATGAAATATGAATGCCATCTTTTTATATAATAATTTTATTTATATTTTTTGTGAGATATTTTCATCAAGTGAAAAATATTATACTGTAAAAGCTTAATTAAAAGACACTATATTCTTTTTTTGTTAAAAAAAAAAAGAGGATTTATTATGGAGACTTGATAAATAAAAAAGAAAAGGAAAAATGAAAGTATAAATCAAAATAAAATGTAAAAAAAAATCATAAAATCAACATAGCAACTTAAGAAAGAAAGAAAAAAGAAGGAGCTCAACTTAGGGAACTCAATAGCCGAATAATAAGATGATGAAAAAAATAATAAAAAACAAAAAAGGTGCAAGTGTTATAGAATAGGAAGCAAATTTGTGTATATTCCTATATTGGTTAGCAAATTTTAAGGATTGATTCTTTTCCTATTTGGGGATTTGAGTTGTATAAATATATGTGTATTATGAATGAATGAATAAAAATTAAGGATTTCTAATTCAAAATTAGCATTTTCAATAAAGTAGTAATAGCAAGTCATTATTATTATGAAAGATTTTGAGAATTTCATTATAGGTTGTGAATTGCAGAATATTTTCTTATCTGTTGTGCAATTTACTTGGTCTATTTTATTTGCTAATAATTGGGAAATGTCCCATCACTGGAAGTCCTTTCTAGAACTACTTTTGATCATTTCGCTTGTATTTGGAGTCTAAACAAATAAAATGTGATATACTGCTTTAGATTTTAGAATGTGGCTCTCTCATCATTCATTTGGTATTCAAGAAATCCTAGAAGCATAATTTCCTATATCATATATTTTGTGATGTGCTAAAGGGGCAGTGAATCTCATTTTTCAACTCTCTTCATTGCACTACTTCTTGAATATTTGGACTAGGCTTTTTGGTAGCTTTTGAGGAAGTTGGGAATATCCGGAGACTTTATATGATTTTCTAAAAAATGAAGAATTATAACTTTTAAGGAAAAGGAAAGAGGCATACTGATTATGGCATTATGCTGTATTGAGAGTAATGTGGAGAAAATTGGTCAAATTCTTAAGAATTAGTCTTTTGCCTTAGTCAGGATGTTTTTTCCATGATAGTGATTCTATGGTTGCTTCAATCATGATGTTTCTGTGCTTGCCAACTTGGACCTTGTTTTGTACGATCAAACTTTTTCCTCAGCAAAGTTCTCTTACAACTTGGACCGAATATCTTTTCACTTCACAAGTTTCTTTATGTTTTAATTTCAAGATTTTAAGTTCATTATATTCAGAAGTTGCGAAATAATATTTTCCCATCGGATTCATTTAGGATTTCAAATAATACACAAACTTTATATATTTATACACATAATTTCCCATTAGTCACATTCAGCAATTTGAGCCATAAATCATAAGAGTGTTTAGTATGACACATGTGAATCAAATTTATTTATAAGTAGAATATTATAAGTAAATCCTCGTTTAATTTAAAAATTAAAAAAATATAAAATTATATATATATATATATATATATATATATATATATATATATATATTAAAATTTAAGTAATATTTAAAAAACAATTTTAAGTTATTTTCTATGCTTTTTCTTTATAATAAAAGTCATATTTTTATTTGATTTACAAATAACTTTTTTTATAACTGAAATTATACTATATTTTTCATTATTAAAATTAAATAATTATTTGAAAATTTATGAATTTACAATAATAATAATAATAATAATAATAAATTAATCATATTATTATAAAAAAATAAATAAATAATACATATAAAAAAATTATAAAAGCAAAATAAGTTTTTTTAAAAATAAAATACAAAATTATTTTTATAGTTATTTAGTAGGCTATTAGTTGTGGATGAGTACACTCAAATAGTTCAGATGTAAATTAGCAACCAAACTTACATATTTAATTACAAATAAAAGATTGTATGTTTATTTTATTGCTATACTAATATCTAATTTTTCATGTCCTTTAATTTTAATGATTATTATATTTTTTAATTTTATACTATTATGCCATTTAGTGTAGTTATTTATTTATTTATTTACTTTTGGGTGTTAAATTTTATACAAGAATTTACTGACAGAATTTCTTTTTTTTTTTTTTTGGAACCATAGTCTGTCTCACTCTCTTTTGGTCACTATCTCTCGTTATTTTGTCCCTTGCTTTCAGTATCACATAGGTAAGTAATATTTTAATATGGCGTTTTGATTTGTAGATGCATGCATATCAATTTTTGAGGTGATAATTTTTTCTATTGTTGGACACTATTCTAGATTTTCTATATATCTTAATAGTTTCTTTTTTTTTGTTATCAAATTTGTCACATAATAACCTTAGAAAACCCGTCCAATGTCCTACTGACAATTAATGTCAGTGGACAATGGATTGTCCTGTTGGACAAATTGGAATTGTATACTCTACATAGGAATAGGATGGATATAAATATGTATTATATATTTGTAGAAATTTCGTAACATCTCTCATTGTTCTCTGGGTGCAGACTTTATGTTGTGCACTTGGAGAACTAATGGGAGATGCTGCCGAAAGTTTTACAAATATATGACATGTCATTATCTGCCTGTTATTGGTAGAAATGATACAATTCTAATTGGGTTAGGGCCTTACCTTTCAACGCATGATTGGGGATATGATGTAATTCTGATATCTGACATATCATTACTAATAAAACTTAATTATTACACAGCTATTAGCAAAATGGGA
Source organism: Hevea brasiliensis (assembly GCF_030052815.1). NCBI lineage: Eukaryota > Viridiplantae > Streptophyta > Magnoliopsida > Malpighiales > Euphorbiaceae > Hevea > Hevea brasiliensis. The sequence continues at coordinate 27,166,436 of NC_079495.1, read as the reverse complement.
TCAGATCGGAGATGGATGTATGCTAGGTTAAAAGATGGTCTATTGACCTCAGAATTCATAGAAAGTATTGAACAATTCATAACATTTGCTAAGCAACATCCAGAGTGGATGGATGGGGATAAACTGAAGTGTCCATGTAATCATCGAAAGTGTCAGAATCGTAATTATGTTGATGAGAATACAATTCGGTTACATTTGATGAAGCATGGATTCGTGTCATATTATTATAAATGGATTCTACATGGGGAACCCCGCACAAGTAATATTGATAGTCAAAACATAAATGTTATGATAGCGGAGTCTGTTCAAGAGGTTGATAATAGCACAAGCAATACTTATGAGCAAATGGTAATGGATGCAGCAGGTCCTAATTTCTTTCAGGATGTAATGGAGGAGCCTCCAAATCCATCAGCTCAAAAATTGTATGACATGTTACAAGCTGCTAATCAAGAGGTGTGGCCAGGTTGTGAAAGCCATTCGCAGCTCTCAGTTGTTGCAAGGATGTTGAACATCAAGGCAGAACATCATTTGTCAGAAAGGTGTTTTGATGACATTTGTCAACTTATGAAAGAGGTGTTACCGGCTGAAAATTTAATGACTGAAAACTTTTACAGTACGAAGAAGTTGGTCCAAGCATTGGGCCTACCTGTTGAGAAGATTCATTGTTGTACTAATGGATGTATGTTATATTGGGCTGAAGATAGTGAGTTAACGAATTGCAAATTTTGTGACCATCCGCGGTTCAAATGACATAGTCGAGGCTCTTCTAATTTTCAAACCAATGTCCCACATAAGAAAATGTACTACTTTCCTCTCACACAGAGATTGCAAAGATTATATGCTTCGAATGCAACAGCAAAAGAAATGAGATGGCACGCTGAGCATGACCATGAAGATGGGGTAATGCGTCATTATTCAGATGCAACTACATGGAAGCATTTTAATAAAACACATCCTTCATTTGCTGCTGAGGTTCGGAATGTAAGGCTAGGACTGTGCACCGATGGGTTTCAACCATTCGGTCACCGACAACAATATTCATCTTGGCTACCATTGTCACTCCTTACAATTTGCCTCCTTGGTTATGTATGAAGGAAGAGTATATGTTCCTAACATAATAGTTCCCGGTCCGAGAAACCCAAAAGACAAATTGGATGTGTACTTACAATTTCTTATTGCAGAGTTGAAACAGTTGTGGGAAGTTGGAGTTGAGACATATGATGCATCAAAGAAGAATAATTTTAATATGAGGGTTGCGTTATTATGGACAATAAGTGATTTCCCTGCATATTCAATGTTATCCGGTTGGAGCACAGCAGGCAAGACTGCTTGTCCATATTGTAGGGGCGATTCAGATGCATTCACAGTGACAAAGGGTGATAAACAATCATGGTTTGACAATCACCGTAAATTCTTACTAGCTAACCATCCTTTCAGACGGAATAAAATTGCTTTTAGAAAGAACAAGATAAGCATAAAAAAGTGCTCCCCATTCTATCTGGTGAGGAAATTTTAGAACAAATAGAACATCTAGGATTAATGTGTGTCACAGATATGGGTGCAGATGAGAATAACAGTTGCAAAGCAAAAAACACGGGTTGGAAGAGACGGAGCATTTTTCGGGATTTGCCATATTGGAGTACTAACATGCTTCGCCATAACCTGGATGTCATGCATATAGAGAAAAATGTATTTAAAAATATTTTTAATACTGTGATGAATGTTGAAGGGAAGACGAAGGACAATGCAAAATCAAGGGAAGATTTGAAAGAGTTTTGTCACCGACCTGAGTTAGAGAGGGATATGGCAACAGGAAAGTATCCTAAAGCATGTTACACATTAGACAAACAATCAAAAGCAGTGTTGTGTGAATGGCTTAAAAATCTTAGATTCCCAAATGGTTATGTGTCAAACATGGGTAGGTGTATAGACATGCGAAAACTAAAGTTGTTTGGGATGAAAAACCATGATTGTCATGTCTTTATGCAAAGATTACTCCCAATAGCATTTAGGGAATTGCTTCCAAAAAATGTGTGGCAAGCGTTGACCGAATTGAGCAATTTCTTTAGAGAGTTAACAACAACACTTAGAGAAGAAGCCATGTTACAGCTCAATGAAGAGATTCCTATAATATTATGTAAACTAGAGCGTATATTCCCTCCAAGTTTCTTTGACTCCATGGAACATCTCCCAGTGCATTTGGCTTATGAAGCATGGATTGCTGGTCCTGTGCAATATCGGTGGATGTATCCATTTGAGAGGTAACTAGTTTAATGTATTGTTGTATACTATCATTACATGGAGAAATAAAAACTTTGTTGTGACTAAATAGTAAATGGTACAGGTACCTTAGGAAGTTAAAAAATAATGTGAAAAATAAAGCCAAAGTGGAAGGTTCCATATGCAATGCATACTTAGTTGAAGAAGCATCGTCATTCTGCGTTCATTATTTTGAACCCCATGTCAATACAAGGCATCAAAAGGTTCCACGCAATGATGATACAGTCGAACATATGGATGAACATCCAGGGAATCTATCAATTTTCACTCATTCTGGTAGGCCACTGGGAAAAGGAAAGGTTAGATATCTCACAGAACAAGAATTTCAAGCAGCACAAATGTACATCTTGTTGAATTGTATAGAAGTAAAACCGTACATTGAGTAAGTTTTTCTAATATTCAATTATTATAATTGTTGCAATGCCATTATTGATTCCAAACATGTAATTAACTATTTTCATTGTGTGCAGCATTTTTGTTAATGAGTTACACATGGCCAATCCAAATATCAATGATAAACAAGTTGATGAGAAACTAGAGCGTGAATTTGATAAGTGGTTCAATAAATATGTTCACAATCCCTCCAACAATATATCAAGCCAGTTTTTAAAGGATCTATCAAAGGGTCCATTAAGAAGTGTTATGTGCTACAATAGTTATGTAGTTAATGGTTATAAATTTCACACTAAAGGTCATGGTTCGCATAGGGCAACGATGAACAGTGGGGTATGTATCAAGGGGACTAATTACAGTACTAATGAAAGTGACTACTATGGACAATTAATTGAAGTGCTACGATTGGAGTACCCTGGATTACCAATCAAAAGAACTGTATTGTTTAAATGTGATTGGTTTGATCCAACACCAAATGTGGGAACAAAGATTCATCCAAAATATAAACTTGTGGATATTAATCATAAAAGATCCTTCAACAGGTATGAACCATTTGTTCTTGCTATCCAAGCTGCTCAGGTGAATTATTCCATATATCCAAGCTTAAAACGTGACAAGGATGATTGGTGGGCTGTGTTCAAAATCAAAGCGAGATCTGTTATTGATCTTCCTGAGCAAGTGAATGTGACAACCCTCAGACGGAAGAACCATTTCAAGAAGATGAAATTGAAGTCCCTTTGATTCAAATTGACGATGATGATGATCAACAACAATATTTGAATGATCAAAACGGTGTACTAGTTGAAATTAATGAAGAGGATGTTGAAGATGAAAAAGAGCTTGAATTGGACTCAGAAAGTGAGGAGGAATGCTATGATGTATATGATAGTGATACTAATTAGAATTAGGTATTTCTCTTAATGAATTTATATTTCTAAACTTGAAGTATAAATTCTAACTATTGGAAAATTTCATCTGTATTATGTATCATAAGTTGAATGAAGCTAACTAATTAATACAATTATTTATGCAGGATGCGAGGCAACGGTCGCAGGGGAGGTTTGTTGGGTCATTCACAGTCAAGGCAGTCACCTGTGCAGGATGAGCCTAATGATCAACTAGACCAATCTACATAGGGTCAGCCTCAGGTTCCTTCACGATCCACTGGGAGGTCGACACCAGATCCGGAGGGGTCTACTGCTTCAACACAGCATCGAGCTACACCTCCACCTCCACCTCCACCTCCACCACCTATTACCCCATCTTCTAAGCCTGTAATTGGATCAACCTCTGGTCATGAAGGTCACTCAGTTGGGGCAGCACCAATATCATCGATGGATGGCCTATCACTCACTACATTTGGAAGAAAGAAACGAATAAAGCTCATTAATGGCATGTAAGTATTAAAAATTAATTTACTTTATCTATGATTTGGTATTACATATCATTGGCAGTTGAAGTACCGTGTTTCTACATTTACATAAAATCAATATATTTGCTGTCTTTCTTTTGTACAGGTTACATCCATCTGAGGAATGTGCTAAGAAGATGAAGAATATCTTCAAGGAGAGGATGGACCCAAAGGGGCACTGTTGGAAATCTATCACGCCTGAAACAAAAGAGTTTTACTGGGATGAATTTCAGGTAATAAAATAAATATTTAAATATAATTAGCTATTAGATAACTAATTTGCATAGTTTATGAAACCTCAAAAAAGAATGTTACGAACAAATATCATTTAAGTGATGAGAATTTATGAATTAATGTAAAAGAACACAATTGAAGTATATTAATACTTAAATGTTCTATGTACAGCTTGTGTGTTGAGGATGTTGAAAATATATATTGTTGTGAGTTGTTGTAGTTGGGGTGGACGTTATTTATTGTTGAGAATATATGAAGTGTTTTTAACAAGTGCAATTAATACCTAATAACTAGGCTGGATTGTCCAAAATTAAGGGGAAATGCTGTCAATTTTTTTCTAAAATATTACCATACTAATACAACTGTCTTAATTTTTATTTATTTTATAACAGAAATACTTTGATTGGCAAGAGGTGACTCCACTAGTAAAGGAAGCTTGGAGGCGTAAGGCTGCAGAGCGCTACAAGGCACTAATGTGCAATGTCAGGAAAGGAAAATCCAAGGTCATTGTGCCTAATAGTACAATGCAAAAATGGAAGGAGGCATGGAGTAGCCTAGAGTTTAAAGCCAAGAGCCATCAGTTCACTGCTAACCGTTGTAGTGAGATAGGGGGAGTTGGGGCATCTCTAGACACACAGGGGGTTCAGTTTCACATGCTACTCATGCAGATAGAATGGTAATGATTTCATATTTACTAGTTTTGTTATTGTCTGTCTACATATTAGTAGCAAATAATCGAACATTATTATAAATATCACTAAAATCATTTTATCTTTCAGAAGCCCACTTGGCAAGACCTTTTCCTTATGAACTTTTCCATAAGACCCACACTAGGAAAGGCACCTCCGATATGGTTGATTCACGAGCGCAATCAATTAAGGTAAGTGAACAAGTATTTTATGTCTTTCAATTATACGAAAAAAATGAATAAGTGAGTTTGTTTATTCAATTGCCAAGAAAAATAAATTTAAAATATGTGTATTGACTTATGCAGGATGCATTTTTGGCGCTTAAGGAGCAGTCGTCTCAACCACAAGAGGGGTGCAGTGACCCTCCTATTGTAGATGAGGTCGCACTATATTATCAAGTTGTGGGGGGGGAGAAGAAGAACAGGGTTTATGGCATTGGATCTCAAGCATCAATTTTTTACCCTAGCTCATCACATGGATCATCTTCTACTGCATCCTATTGCGCTCAGTCAGAGGCAATGGAGGAAGAGATTCAACAATTGCATCAGACTGTTGCAACACTCAAGGATAGTTTGGTTGCAATGGAGGAGAGAGATTGACAACGCGAGTTGATGTTAGAGGAGAGATACAGACAACGTGAGCAGACACTGGAGGAGCGCATGCAACAAATGATGCAAAACATGATGGCACAAATGATGCAGGGTACGCAGTTTACAGCCCCAACTCCAGATGCGACTCATCAAGATGATGGTAGAGAGGCTGATAGTGGTGATGAGTGATGATCTTGTTGATGACAAGTAGCTTGTTTTTTTGTTATTATGATATTTTATTTTTCCATACAGTATATTATTGTCATAACACTTCACTGTCATATTTATATATAATATTGTCCGATATTTGATAGCCTGATATTATAAATATTATGATATTGAGCTTTTAAAATTAATATTATATTATATGCTTCAATACAGTAAATAATATATTAAATAAAAAAATAAAAATTTTCTACTAGTACTTTGAAACGGATTAGAAACAAATTTTTCCGTTTCTAAGGATCGGTTTCAGAATTTAAAAACCGATTTGAAACGGAATATCTGTTTCAAAAAAATTGAAACCAAAATATCAATTTTTAAATTAAAACGGATTTTGAAACCGAATATATGTGGTTTCTAAATTTGAAACGGAATAGTGGTTTGAAAATAGCTTCAGAATTTGAAACGGACACCATTTTCCATTTCAAATTTATTTAGAAACTTGTGGGTTTATAACTGAATATTTCGGTTTCATATCGGTTTATAAATGTATTTAGAAACCGATTTTCACTGATTTGAAACCGAATATTCGGTTTCAAATCTCCTTTTTTCTTGTAGTGCATTACGAGATGAATTTTAGCTTGAACTTTCTTGAACATTGAATTTGTGAATTACCTTTGGAATTGTTTTTCAAATATAAAGTATGATTGACATTTTATAACAATGTACCTTGACTGGTGTTCTGCTTGCAACTCTTTTTCATTCTTGTCACGCATTGTTATTTAATACTGCTTGACAAATTGCTTTAGCATGCTTCTAGAATTCATAAAACCACCAAAGTAAGCATCCATGCTTTCACTTCTTTGTGTAGATGACATTCCAGCCCTAAACCACTTATTTAAGCACACTTGCACCCAATACTCTCAATCAGAATACAGCTTAGCCAGCCAATCATTCCTTTCCATTCCATACTTTGAAACGAAATTCATCCAATTATTTTCGAACATCTCAATACTTAGACTATCATATATAAGAGCTTTAAACTCATCAACTGCATTGCCATAATTTGTAATATTTATGAACTTCTCTGGAACCTTACATAAAATATGCCACAAACAAAACCTATGAAGTCGAAAAAAAATATATTGACTTATGGATTTAAAATAACACGGTTAGCATATAATGTAGCGTATAATGGATAAGAAAATTACGCATGGCTAAAAAAATAATAAATATAAATTTTTTTTTTCATACCTATGCCTTGTGGTAGGCATTACTTCCCTTATTGCTTTCCTCATGCCCTCACATTAATCAGTTAGAATGGCAGTAGGATGAATCTCTCCCATTGCTTCAAGCCATGTTAAGAACAACCACTTGAAGGTTTCTACATCCTCATGTGCTATCAAGGCACATCCTTATAGGATAGATTGACCATGATGATTTGCTGCAACCACAGTAGTGAAAGGTATTTTATAGCGATTAACGAGATATGTTGTGTTAAAACTTACAACATTGTGAAACTCCTCGTACGCAGCTCTACCATGTGAATGAATCCAAAAAACATTAGCAAGCTTATTTTCATAGTCCATTCTCATTGTATAGAAAAAAATTTTCCATCATTCTGTTGCATCCTAACAAATAACCTTTGAATTGCCTCAGCATCACTTTCTTCCAAACGAAGCCTCCTTTTACTTTGAATAAAATTTCTACAATCTTTAGGCATGCAACTCAAATTCTCTGGCCCACCTGCTTGGACTTTTAGCATCCTAATGCTTTTACATGGCCTTATACCACAAATATGAGCTTCCAAAACCCTCTTCATGTTAGCAGTTATTTTCCTATGCCCAACCATGAACCTAGACATCGAAGGATCCATATCATGGTTGTGTTCAGATATAATCTTTGTGACTTGCCACATTCCATTTTCTTTTAAGATTGCATTCACCCTTGTAGGACAATTGATCCTCTTAGTTGACTTCTCAACATACGCTTTTCTTCCCTTGTCACAACTGATTGTTTGATATTTATAAACCTCTCCTCTTCCCTTTGAAGCACAATTTTTAGCAACACTGAACCCTTTCAACTTGGCATGTTGTCTATAAAACTCGTATAGGCTATCCACTGAGGAAAACCACATCCCTGGTTGTGGACCATCCTCAATAGTTGAACAGTTTGACAATGTAGAATTCACATCAAAATTCAACTCTGAATCGTTAATGTCATTCCTTTCAACGTCTTCACCTAGTTGTGATTGTCCCAGACTTGAATATGCAGTATGTTCACTGTGGATACCTTTATCCTCGATGCCCTGATTCATTTCCCCATCTGATTAATTAAAGATGCTGTCATCTTCACTACAACCAAGAACTTCCTGAATTAACCTTCTACTATTACCTCTATTCATGTCTCCCATTTTAGGCTAAGTTTAGATTTCTATGGATGGCACAAGAGTAAGATAATCGTATCTAGTATTCCCATTTTACGCAGGTAGATGATTTATTCCCTCTTATAATTCCCTATGCAGTTAATAGCATTAGTACAGCTAACGAGCATTGAATGACAATGGCTCCAAGAAGATGATTTATTCCCTCGTATAATTCCCTCCAAAATGCTAGGATTTCCCTCTCATAATTCCCTCTGAATATCGTAAAGTTATAATAATTTAGTTTAATGCATTAAATGCATTTTTTCCTTTCTATTTGGATCAATTCGATCCAAATAGTAGTGCTTTTAAAAAAATTGTCATGCCATGATCGGAGTCAATGCCTACAAGACATCAAAGTGAGTACCAAAAAGTTCTAAAGTCCCACTTTTAAACTAATAAACACGGTTTTCCATAAATTTTTTCAACCGAGATGCTCATAAGTAGTTTATTATTATTATTATTATTATTGTATATGGTTACAATCAGGTCCAGCAAGCCCTTTTTCTATTCTAACTCACTAAACACACTTAAGACTGATAAGTGTAAGTCATGGAAAATGAACGTAAATTTTTCTAAGGCCATTTTTTTTATTTCAATTTAGTATCTAAATAATTTAAATAAACATCATATCATGGAAAATGTCATAATTTTATATGATTACAATTAAATCCAAAAAGTGAGATGCTATTTTAACTTACTAAACACGCCTAAAATCGACAAGTTATAAAAAAATGAATAAAAATTTCTCAAAAGACGATTTATCTATTCTAACTTATTAAATTAGCAACTGATTCGATCAGTTGTCAATCTCTCTTTTTTAGTGTATCAAATTGAACTTGTATCATATGAATCTTTGTTTTATTCTAACTAATTAGGGAACACGCTTTTTAATTTATTATCTCACAAATTTCAAATAAATGTCATATCATGAGTAGAGTTAAACACAATTTTCTATTATCAAATAAATATCATATTATGCAGTACCCTTTTATAAAACTTATTTAATTCGCTTTCCTATTCTAATTTATTTAACACGCTTTTCAATTTAGTGTCTCATATTTTTCTTTAAATAAAAAGACTATATATGGGCTGTGATATTTTGTTAGTTGTATTAGAGTGATCCCATACGGATAAATTTCGTTATTTATTAGCTTGACAAGACTTATTAATAATTATTTATTATTAATAAATAAATAAGTAAATAGCACAATTATATAAAAAAGTACAGTATTCTTACATTTTATATTGCGATAATATATTATAATTTTTCGATTCATAATTTTATACTATAATCACATATAATTTATATTATATTTTTGTAGAATATATTGTATTTATATAATTTGTACTGTATTTTTAAATTTTATTTTTAAAACCACTAACATTGTCTTAAGATTTATGAATTTGAATTTGAAATATTATATTTAAAATTTATAAATATCTTATTTGGGTAATAAAAATGTTTGCACTCTAATTTAATTTTAATAATTTAGACTAAAATTAATTAATGGATTCAACATATTAAATTAAAAATTGTTCAATTAATTTAATCCGGCTGTGGTTAAATCTGATAAAAGACTAACAGTTAAAGTACATGTCGGAAACAGTTAAGATAGTTACCTAAATCAGTGGATAGTCATTTAAATCAAGCAATTACAAAGATAATTCGCACTATAGAATAGTTATCTGAAATCAAGCATCGGTTGGATAAGCGTGTTTTAAGGTGGTTATCTTGTTGCAAAAAGTGAAGATAATGGTGCAAGTAGAGGAAGTGTTATCAGACATCAGAAACACATAGTCTATTAAGAGACTTGATGCAATAGTTGATTCAAGGTACAAATAATTGATGCAAAGCTGACGTAGTTGATTATAATTTGATGTAAACTTGATGCAGCACTCGGTAGGGGTGTGCAAACGGTCGGTTCGGTTTCGAACCGAACCGAATCGATAAAACTGAAAATCGAAAATTAAAAATTTTAAAAATCGAATCAAACCGATTGATAAGAGAAAACCGAACCGAATCGAACCGATAAATATCGGTTCGGTTCGGTTTTAAACTGATTAAACAGAAATTTATAAAATTTCATATTTTTAACATTAAATCTAAATAATAAAAACATAAAAACAAAAAAATTAGAAATCAAAACTCAAAAATCTTAAGGTTCGATTCAGTTTTCTTTGATTTCGGTTCGGTTCGATTCAATTTGATTCGATTTTTTTATTTTCTATATATATTAATAATTTTGGTTTGGTTCGGTTCGGTTTTTTTTATTTTTTTATGAAAATAACCTAACCGAACCGATTAATCCGAAATTATCAAAATTATAAACCGAACCGAACCGATTAAATTTTAAAATCGAATCGATTGAACCGAATTAATCGGTTCGGTTCGGTTTTTCAGTTTAAACCGAAAACTGCACACCCTTAGCACTCAGCTACCAAGCAACTCAACTCTATAAATAGGCCATCAAAGTTTCATTTCAAAGGACATTCAATCAATAAATCATACAACCTGACAGGCATAATGCCTTACTTCATTTCTTTTAGCTCGGCCTTTTTCATGATATTTTAGCTAGTTTTTTAGTTTTCGATCTAGTTTCAGCTCAATTCAGCCCTTTTCAATTCTTGTAATCAATTTCTAGCTTTCAATGTAATTTACAAATTTCTAGTTTATATTTCAATTCTTGTAAAATCTGCTTTTAATTTTTAATGTCAATTTACAATTACATGCACATATTTCCAATTTCAGTAACCAGCTTTTAGTTTTTAAAGCCATTTTCTGCAAATGTTTTCATTCAAGTAACCAGTTCTATAATTTTCTCAAAGCGATCATTTACATTTTTATGCACATATTTAATTTTCTCAACAATCAATTTATTTTTCACTCAAGGTCTTAATTTACTTTTCAATGCAAATATCGACCTTTTCTGTAATGTTCAATTTCTATTTTTCAAGTACAAATTTACATTTCAATGCACCAGTGGTCATTTAATTTTCCAAAAGCCAATCTTATTTTTTCTCAATTTTCTCAAAGTACATACAAATAGAGATCTTGAGAAAACACATCTTAATAAACTCAAAGAACTTAAGGAAAAATTCAGTTCTTTATTTCTTAATAATCGTTTTGATTAGAAGTTAGACCAATATAATTACATTTTACAATTGAAATCTTAACGTGTAAAATAAGTAAATCAATTTAGCGGGTAACAAAAAAGAATTTCAAAATTTGAATTTAAATGAAGGTGAATATCTAACAAAAAAAATTTGTGTTAGGTTGAATTTAAATTTCAAATAATGTGGTTATTATTGTCATTGCAAATCTTTATTTTTTTGAGTTTTTATATCTATCTGATATTTGAGTAAATTTAAACTTATATCTTTATAAACCTCTCAAACAAAATATTTAATTCAAATCTAAATTCATGAATTTAAACACAATATTAATTTTTCTTTTTTTTTGGTATATATGGAACATCGGACACCAAAACAGAAATAATAACAACTTTAAGCTTGATCAGCACATGAGACTCCAAAATAACTGCGCGACTGAATTCTTGATCAACATCGTCACATGCTCCGGAAAATTTTTCTGATCCTTATTTCTACTCCAATTTATAGAACACGCATTATTTATTATTATTATTATTATTATTATTATTATTATTATACCCTAACCTATTGGGTGAGATTTAATGGCACTTTGCTGAAACTCTGTTAAACTTAACAGAGTATGTTAAGTCTATCATGCCTAATCACCATTAACTTACACTGCCGTCTTTTTCCTTTCCAACCAAAGACCACAGCTCCCTTCCTCAGCAGCTAGCTATTCTTTGTCTTCTCCCTCTCTTGATACTTCATCACCAGAACCATTTGAGACAGCAATACTCCACCATCACCACCATTTCCGTCCTTCCAACCAACACCCATCCTACTCAGCTTCAACATTAGACCCATCTCACCATTGACGCACAAGAGTCTTGCGACACAATATGCCTAGCTCATCAGAACCTTCTTGATGCTCTACAGAGCATCCGCATTCCATAAGCCCCAAAACAATGATATCATTTTAGTGAAGAAAGAAAACACAACTGCCCTTCCTTCCCCGACACCACACTTGCTTGCAGCTCCATCGAATAGCTCCAAACCACCGATGCTATTACATCGAATATTGACCAAACCATCGTCTGTCTTGTCAAGATCGAAACTCCTCCCCATCGATTGATCCATCAGTTGAAAGAGAAGTATTACCCATTAATTAGAAGGGACACCATCTCTCAACCAAGCATCACAACATTTCCATCGCCCCATTCAAGACCCATTTCGTACTGCAGTCGGTCCATCTGCTTAATCATACACTTAGCACACAGCAACTGGAAGACAAAATCTACCGTTGTCAATGAGCAAGTCCACATCTCCTTCATTGCTGATAAAAGAATCGATGAATTTAATTTAATCGCAAATATAAGCTTCAAATTGTGTAGTGACACTGTTCGAAAGCCGCGAGGCTTCAAACTCGACATTCTATGCCATTGTCGATTTCCAATCTTGGTATGCCTAACACTCCATCTTTAAATCGGCATTCTGGGGAGGGGACTAGTGATTTTCTTTTTTTATATTCATGGAATAGCGATGTTGATGTTTCTGTGATAGGTTCCACCTAATCAAATCTGTTAAATGCAGGGGAGTGAAGGCTGGAAGAAATGGTTGACATCTTTGAGTTGGGTATGAGTCGTAGCAAGAAGAATAAGGAGGAGGAGGAGGAGGAGGAGACGATCTATGGGGTTTAGGGATTTTGGGGATCATTAGAATTAGATGTTAATTAAGGATTAGAGGTGGATTAGTTTAAGTTAATGGTGATTAGGCAAGGCTAACATGGAATACTCTGTTAAGTTTGACAGAGATGGTCTGGCGCAATGAAATTACGCCCAATAGGTTAGGGTATAATTGTGAAAAAAATGTATAGGCGGAATTGTAAATATTTTGAAAGTTCAGTGGTTCTTTTTTTTATTTTATTTTTCCTTATTATTATTATTATTATTATTTGAATAAATCACTATTAGGTCACTGTATTTTATCAAAATTAATTATTAGTCCTTATTTTTTAAAAATCCAATTAAAATGTCTTTATATTTTATAAAATCAAATTCTTTAATCCTTCTATTAGATTTTTGTCAAGGAAAATGTTAATCAACTTATTTTAGCCATGATCAAATGGACTACATGGTAGATTGCCCTGTTTATACCAGATGAAATGGCTGCGCTAAGCAACCCCTTGGCTATATATAAGATGAATTGCTGGATTCATTGCTGGCCATTAGATTGGGGGTATCAGATAGGAGGGGATTAAGAAAGTGATAGTTTCAGGGGAAGGGTTTAGAGTAATTTTACCCTTTAATCACTATTTATCAGCTAGTTCATTTTGTTGAAGGAAAACTTATTAAGTAATTCTCATCCAGTGATAACTAATTCTAAAATTAGCAATAAAAAAAATGGACTAAATAGTAAATAGACTAAATGGTATAGATATTTAAAATTATATGAGTTAAATAGTATAAATAGTTAAAATCACATGGATTAAAAAATATAAATATTCAAGACTAGAATACGTTGACCAACATTTATTTAATAAAAAGATTAAAGAGTTTGATTTTATAAAATAAATGAATATTTTAATTAGATTTTTCAAAAATAATTATTAAATAATTAATTTTGACAAGCAATGAAGATCTTATTGTAATTTATTATTACTAAATATTATCTAATAATTATAAAACTAGTTCTCATTTATATGAAATATGTAAAAACTTAATATTTTATTTATTTATTTATTTTAATTAATTAATAATAATTTAATATATTTATCTAAAAAAAAGAAATATTTTATTAGATGGTCTACTTATTTATTATATATATATATATATATATATATATATATATATATATAATAAATATATATTATTTTTGAAATTAAATATATATCTGTAATCTGAACAACTCAATTCAATAATAACTCTTATTCCATTCTATACCTAATAGAACTCTTAAAATATTTATACCATAATCAACTATTTCTGCTAAACTTTGCTCTCAAAACCTATTTATCATCTCATTTTTCTACCAAATACTCTCAACAGATATTTTCATCATCTTTCATTATTATTATTATTATTATTATTATTATTATTATTATTATTATTATTATTATTATTATTATATATATATATATTTACTATTTATAATCTGATGTACGCAGAGAATCTATAAATTCTTGCTTCTCTATTCATCACATTGGATTCTATTTTCAAGGAGATTCGAATATTCAATCTGTCAGCTGAAAATTGTCTCTCTTTCATTGAATATAACTATTGTCTTGGAGATTTCAGGTGAGTGGTAATTATAGTACATGGCACCGTTTTAGTCCCTTTTAAAATTTCTTAGCATTAAATTTGTTATTAAATAAAATTTTAAATCAGTATTTTAACAATTATTTTACATATAATTTTCTAGAGTTTTATTTTATTATTGAATTTTATTTCGATTTTGATTAAATAATTGATTTTGTCAATTATCTCTGCATTAGAGCCATTATGATTTTGGGAATAGGCCTTTAATGTCTTTTATATTGATTGATATCTAATTGTGAAATTTATAGATGTGTTACGCAGAATTGATTTGAGATTGATTTGATCTTGTTGACTCTCTGAAATTATTGAAATAAACTATTGGAATTACACTGTCAGTTATTGTTCATTATCTGAAATCTTTGGGTCGATTTTGATTATTTTTGGAAATTAATTTTCTGTTTTGAATTGGTATCTATACCCAATATCTGTATCTGCTATACAGCCCCGCCGCGTGGACTATCACGGTATTAGGTTGCATTGCTAAGTCAGGCATCATTGTAATTTATAGTTTGCATTAGTATCATATGCATTGATATCTGTGAAGAAGGAGGAAGGTATCTAATATCTGGTAGCGCGCTTACCATCTGACCTTTGGTGATGTGAGGTATCATCACCCTGGTGTATTATATCATAAAATTTTATTGAATGAATTTCTTATATATATATATATATATATATATATATATATATATATATATATATATGTTTTATGAAATTATTTTTATTAATGATTTGATAGCATGAGCATGATTTTATTGAATAGAAAATTTATTGTGAAATTAATCAAGCGTCTGCATGTTCCTGTTCCGTTGTGTGCTATAATTATCATTCACTGAGCATTAGCTCAAACCACGTTTTCTTTGTCTGTTATCTGTTTCATATCAGTAGAATTCTACAGCTAATCCAAATATTCAGTCTATTTTCTGGAGAGGGACAATCTTTGATTTGTTCTCATGATATGCTCGAATTCAGATTCCCTCGGGCTAATAATTAGTTTAGTTTATTGAATAGTTTAAGTTTTTATTTTAAATCTGTAGAGACTCCGCAGTTTACTTATGGGATATTTATGATGTTTATTCAGTATTTTGTTTATTTGGATTTTGTCTATTTTTTGGGATTAGTAAGTGACAATATATTTATTCAAAATACTCTGATAAGACTTGCATGATTTAAGAATACTTAAGTTATGCACCGGTCATGGTACAGAATTTGGGCTGTGACAAAATGGTATCAGAGCCAGGTTTAGGTTTAGTAAACTTGCGGAGCATAGGATCCTTAACGTCTTTTCAGTCTATCATTGCTTTAGATGTCTACGTCCTTCATACTTTTTCACCTGTCTTAATTTGTCTCACATTTTCAGATTTAATACTTGTTTATTAAAATGAATAGGTGCTTGGGTCTGTTAAACATAAAAGGAGAACTAGAGCCAAGGGTCTTAATGGTGCAAACCATGATCTAACAGGGGGAGGTACCACCTCAAACTATTAATCAGACATTTGAACAGACACCTATGGTTAAGACTAGCACACAACCATTCCAATTTGCTACTGCAGCTCAAGCACCTAGAGCTGGTCAGGTTACTGTGGTAGATCTGACAATGAGATTGTATGCAGTGAATCGTGCTATTAATACTATAACTGAGTAAATTACAACTCAACCACAGCAACCAGTGGTTGGCCCTATTTTAGCACCAGCTCAGGATAGGGCTCGATTCCTTGACTCTATAGACTTTCTCAAGCTAAAACCAAAGGAGTTCACTGGAGAGGATGCATTAGCTGATCCCTTAGATTTTCTAGATGACATGGAGAGGTGTTATGACACTATGGGTTACAGTAGTGCTAGGATGGTGATGTTGGCAGGAAATCAACTTAAGGGAGTTGCTCGTGAGTGGTATATCTCTAAAAAGAATGAGCGACCTGAGGTTCTATCCTCTGGCCTGAGTTTCACTCTCTCTTCTTAGAATGATTTCTCCCTCCTAGTGTTCAAGAGGCTAAGGCTTTGGAGTTTGAAACCTTGAAGCAAGGTAAAATGACAGTTACAGAGTATGAGATGAAGTTTACCAAATTATCCCGCTTTGGTAAACACTTGATTGCAAATGAGGAGAAGAAGGCTCACAGGTTTGAAAGGGGCTTACAAGATAGGCCAATTGATCGTGTAGATCCTTTACGACTACCTAAATATGAGGAGGTGGTTGATCGGGCTAGATAGATGGAGATGTATGATGATGAACGTTGGGCTTATGAGCAGCATAAGCGGTTTAAGAAAGATAGTCAAGGTAATTAGTTTAACAGAGGACAGAGTCATCAGGGTTTTTATCAGGATAATAAGCAGGGTTCTCAGTCTACAGTTGGCAATAGGACACATCAATCTGGAGTTGGTCAGGGACATGAGCAGAGGACTCATGCAGAGAATGCTTGGTATAATCAGATTAGCACTGGGCTTGCTACCATTCCTTGTCAGCATTGTGGTAAGCCACATAAGGGCACTTGTCATTGGGTCAAGGGAGCATGCTCTGGTTGTGGACAGTTGGGACACCATAAACAAGACTATCCTACTAGTGGGACAACTCAAGGTGCTGGTCAGGCAACACATTCTACTCCCTCTCAGGTTCAGCCAACTTCACAGTATAGTGGTAGAAGTCAAGGTTCTAGTGGTTGTGGTCAAGGTGGTAGAGGTTCTGGTGGTAGAGGATCTGCTCAAACTCAGGGAAAAACATCTAGTGGTAGAGGTCAAGCCAGGGTTTTTGCTTTGACTCAGCAGGATATTCAGGCATCTAATGCAGTAGTGACAGGTACACTTTCTATTTGTTCATTTGATGCTAGAGTACTATTTGATCCCGGTTCCACTCATTCCTTTGTTTCTCCATACTTTTCCATGAGATTTAGTACACCACCTACTTTGTTAGAGTATCCTTTATATGTATCAACACCTATGGGGAATGCAATAGACACTAATATGGTGTATAGGGGATGTATAGTTCACATTGGAGATAGAGAATTAGCTGCAGATCTTGCTTCTTTGGATATGTTTGAGTTTGATGTGATTTTAGGTATGAATTGGTTAGCCACTTATCACGTTTCATTGGATTGTCATAATAAAGTAGTACTCTTTAAAATTCCTGGGGAGGCAGAATTTCAATTTCAGGGAGATCACAGTATAGCCTCTAGTAATCTTATCTCAGTAGTAAGTGCTAGCCGATTATTGCGAAAGAGGTGTAAGGGGTATCTAGCTTATGTTAGAGACATTCAGGTAGAAGGTGCAGGTTTGGAGAATGTTGCAGTAGTTAAGGAGTTTCCTGATGCATTTCCAAAAGATTTATCAAGTTTACCCCCGGAGCGAGAGGTAGAGTTTAGTATAGACTTAGTTCCTGGAACTAAGCCCATATCTATGCCACCTTATCATATGGCAACTGCAGAACTTAAGGAGTTGAAGGAGCAGTTATAGGACCTACTAGATAAGGGGTTTATTCGCACTAGTGTTTCTCCATGGGGTACTCCTGTGTTATTTGTGCAGAAGAAAGATGGGTCTTTGAGAATGTGCATTAATTATAGGCAATTGAATAAGGTGGCTGTGCATAATAAGTATCCTCTTCCACGCATAGATGATCTATTTGACCAACTTCAAGGTGCAAAGTGTTTTTCCAAGATTGATCTTCAATCTGGGTATCATCAATTGAGGGTCAATAAAAAAGGCATACTCAAGACTGCTTTTAGGATTAGGTATGGATACTATGAATTTCTTGTAATGCCTTTTGGTCTTACCAATGCTCCAGCCGCTTTTATGGATCTCATGAATAGAGTTTTCAAGCCTTTCTTAGATCAATTTATTATAGTGTTCATTGATGACATTCTAGTGTACTCAAAGAGTAAAGAGGAGCATGAGCAGCATTTGAGAATTGTCCTTTAGACCTTACGGGAACACAAGCTATATGCCAAGTTCTCAAAATGTGACTTCTAGTTAGATAGTATGGCTTTCCTAGGCCATCCAGTATCTAAGGATGGGGTGTGTGTTGATAAGAAGAAAGTTGAGGCAGTGCTTCATTGGCCTAGACCCACAACTGTGTCAGAGATTCGTAGTTTCTTGGGTTTAGTAGGGTATTATAGACGGTTTGTTCAAGACTTCTCTCGTATTGCAGCACCTTTAACTAAGTTGACACAGAAGAATGTGAAATTTTAGTGGTCTGAGGCTTATGAAAAAAGTTTTCAAGAGCTTAAGACTCGTTTAACTACAACACCAGTGTTAGCCCTTTCGTCTAGATCAGGGAGTTATGCAGTGTATTGTGATGCTTCTAGGATTGGTTTAGGATGTGTTTTGATGCAGCATGGATGGGTTATTGCATATGCTTCTCGTCAGTTGAAAAGGCACAAGCAGAATTATCCAACTCATGATTTGGAAATGGTTGCAGTAATTTTTGCTTTGAAAATCTGGAGGCACTATCTGTATGGTGAGACTTGTGAAATCTTCACTGACCACAAAAGTCTCAAATACATCTTTGACCAATGTGATCTTAATCTTAGGCAAAGGAGATGGGTAGAATTGCTAAAGAATTATAATTGCACCATACAGTATCACCCTGAAAAAGCTAATGTGGTGGCTGATGCTCTAAGTAGGAAGTCTTCTGGTAGTTTAGCCTATATATCTACCAAGAGGAGACCTTTGAATGGTGAATTACATGAGTTGTTAGATCAGGGAGTAGAGTTTAAAATCGTAGCTGGATCATTCTTAGCACATTTTCAAGTTAGGCCTATCTTGATTGATCGAATTAAGGCTGCTCAGAAGAGGGATTCTCAATTGTGTGAGATTATAGATAGTATTCATCAAGGCCAAGCTCAGGGGTTCATGTTAAATAATGATGGAGTTCTTTGTTATGGCACTAGACTTTGTGTCCCCAATGTCGATGAGTTGAGAAGTGAAATCATAGAGGAGGCACACCGTTCTGCTTACACAGTACACCCAGGTTCAACAAAGATGTACTGTGATTTAAGGGAGCATTATTGGTGGGGTGGCATGAAGAGGGATGTTACAGACTTTGTTGCTAAATGTTTGACTTGTTAACAGTTTAAAGCAGAACATCAGAGACCATCTGGGTTACTTCAGCCATTACCTATTCCTGAGTGGAAGTGGGAGCACATTACTATGGACTTTGTTGTGGGTTTACCTAGTACACGAGGTGGTTACAATGCAATTTGGGTGATAGTGGATAGATTGACAAAATCTTCTCATTTCCTTCCTGTGAAGACTACATATGACTTTGCTAAACTTGCACAGTTGTACATAGACAAGATTGTTAGTCTTCATGGTGTTCCAATTTCCATTATCTCTGATTGTGGTACTCAGTTTACTTCTCGATTTTGGAAGAAATTCCAAGAAGCTTTAGGAACACGAGTAGAGTTTAGTACTGCTTTTCACCCTCAGACAGATGAACAGTTAGAAAGGACCATACAGACATTAGAGTACATGCTTTGTGCATGTGTTATGGATTTTGGTGGCTGTTGGGATCATCATTTGCCTTTAGTGGAGTTTGCTTATAATAACAGTTATCAGGCAAGTATAAACATGGCTCCATATGAGGCATTATATGGTCGAAGGTATAGGTCACCGATTTGTTGGGATGAAGTTGGAGAAAGAAGGCTTACTAGACCAGAGTTGATACAGTTAACTTCAGAGAATGTTCGACTAATTTGTGATAGACTTTTAACTTCTCAAAGTTGACAGAGAAGTTATGCTGACCCTAAGCATAAAGATGTAGAGTTTATGGTTGTTGATCATATTTTTCTAAGAGTTTCACCTAAAAAAGGGAATCATGAGGTTTGGAAAGAAAGGGAAGCTTAGCTCTCATTTTGTTGGTCCATTTGAAATTTTGGAAAAAATTAGAGCAGTTGCTTACCGTTTAGCCCTTCCACCTAGTTTTGCGCATGTACATCCAGTTTTCCATATTTCTATGCTTAGGAAGTATGTACCAGATCCATCTCATGTTTTGCAACCTCAGACCATACAATTTAGGGATGATATGTCATATGGCGAGCAACTAGTAAAGATTTTAGATCGACAAATTAGAAAACTTCGGTCTAAGAAAGTGGCTTTAGTCAAAGTCTTGTGGCATAATCACTTAAGTAGTGAGGCACATGGGAGGCAGAATCTGAAATGCAAGCCAAATATTCTCACTTATTTGATTCTTCAGGTTAGAATTTTGTCTATTTAAATTTGGGGACTGAATTTTTTTTAAGGGAAAAAGTATGTGGGAACCCAATATTTTATCTTTTTATTTATTTATTTATTTTAATTAGCTAATAATAATTTAATATATTTATCTAAAAAAAAGAGAAATATTTTATTGGATGGCCTATATATATATATTATTTTGAAATTAAATATATATTTGTAATCTGAACAATCCAGTTCAATAATAACTCTTATCCCATTCTATACCTAATAGAACTCTTGAAATATATATACCATAATCAACTCTTTCTACTAAACTTTGCTCTCAAAGCTTATTTATCATCTCATTTTTCTACCAAATACTCTCAACAGATATTTTCATCATCTTTTATTATTGTTATATGTGTGTGTGTGTGTGTGTATATATATATATATATATAAATTTACGATTTATAATCTGATATGCCCAGAAAATCCATAAATTCTTACTTCTCTATTCATCACCTTGGATTCTATTTTCAAGGAGATTCGAATATTCAATCTGTCAGCTGAAATTGTCTCTCTTTCATTGAATATAACTATTGTCTTGGAGGTTTCAGGTGAGTGGTAATTATAGTACATAATACCGTTTTAGTTCCTTTTAAAATTTCTTAGCATTAAATTTGTTATAAAATGAAAATTTAAATCAGTATTTTAATAATTATTTTACATGTGATTTTATAGAGTTTTATTTTATTATTGAATTTTATTCCGATTTTGATTAAATAATTGATTTTGTCAATTATCTCTGCATTAGAGCCATTAAGATTCCGAAAACAGGCCTTTAATGTCTTTTATATTGATTGATATCTAATAGTGAAATTTATAGATGTGTTACGCAGAATTGATTTGAGATTGATTTGATCTTGTTGACTCTCTGAAATTATTGAAATAAATTATTGGAATTACACTGTCAGTTATTGTTTATTATCTGAAATCTTTGGGTCGATTTTGATTGATTTTTGGAAATTGATTTTTTATTTTGAATTGGCACCTGTACCCAGACCTGTATCTGCTATCTGGCCCCGCCGTGTGGACTATCACGGTATTAGATTGCATTGTTGAGTCATGCATCATTACAATTTATGGTTTGCATTAGTATCATATGCATTGATATCTGTGAAGGAGGAAGAAGGTATATAATATCTGGTAGCGTGCTTACCATTTGACCTTTGGTGATGTGGGGTATCATCACCTTGGAATATTGTACCATAAAATTTTATTGAATGAATTTCTTATATATATATGTTTTATAAAATTATTTTTATTAATGATTTGATAGCATTAGCATGATTTTATTGAATAGAAAATTCATTGTGAAATTAATCAAGCGTCTGTCTGTTCCTGTTCCGTTGTGTGCTATAATTATCATTCACTGAGCATTAGCTCAAACCACGTTTTCTCATGCATTTATCATTTGCATCGGTAGAATTTCGGTGATTCAAATATTCAGTCTATTTTTTGGAGAGGGATAATCTTTGATTTGTTCTCATGGTATGCCCGAATTCATATTCCCCTGGGCTAATAATTAGTTTAGTTTATTAAATAGTTTAAGTTTTTATTTGAAATTTGTAGAGACTCCGCAGTTTACTTATGGGATATTTATGATGTTTATTCAGTATTTTATTTATTTGGATTTTGTCTATTTTTTGAGATTAGTAAGTGATAATATATTTATTCAAAATACTCTGATAAGGCTTGCATGATTTAAGAATACTTAAATTATGCGCCGGTCACGACATAAAATTTTGGGTCGTGACAAAATCCAACTTACTAATGCACACATTTTTCTATTCTAACCAATTATTGAACATGCTTTTCAATTGATTATCTCACAAATCTGTATAACTATAACAAAGCTTGTCTCAAAATAAACTTTATCAAAACGTAATAAACGGCGCTCTATTAGATTTTTTTTCTATTTGTCTATTTTGCCCCTATTCTCTTAACAATTTTATAACATTTGATAACATGTAATGACATGTAAATATTCATATATCTATAAGGCGTTCAACAAAAAAAATTGTTAAGATAATAGGGACAATTTAATTAATACTAGAAAAACTAAGGTCATTGTTATAAATTATATAAACCAAAGCAATCTTTTTATTCTCCAATATAATTATAAAATATCGTAATTAATTCATTATAATAAAAAAAATTATTACAATAGTTATAATTTAATTAATACTAGAAAAATTAAAAGTCACAATTATAAACTATGTAAATTGATATTACACAATCAAAAATCAAATTAGTCACATCTTAATGAAAATAGAAGAACAATGTTCAATCAAGGTTTTATGTTAAACCTTCTAAATGATATTTTAGTAACCTAATGAATAATTTGTACAAATATCACTAAGGTAATCTTTCTCTTATAAGAATTTATTTATATAACTTTTATGGGCATCTAATTATTTATTATTTGTATTTATTTTCAATTTTTATTTATTTTTCGTATTTATTTTCTTTATATTTTCATAATTTTTTTACAAGCTATTTTTAAAACATTTTAAGTAAAATAAGTATAAATACACGGAAAAGCTATATAATAATATTTTTATTTAATTAAATAATATATCAATAGTGATTATGTAGCATAATGTGCAGGCAAAATTTTAGCTTTAAATAAATGTTACATTATAATTAGAGTTAAACATACTGTCATATTATTGAATATACATTTATATTCTAACTTATTTAACAGGCTTTGCGCTTTTTATTATAATTTATTGAACACGCTTTGTAATTTATTATCTTATGAATTTCAAAGAAATACTTTTATATGGACTATGATATCCAACATCAAATCGGGAGGTGATTGAAGTAGCTTCTTCGTTAAATGCTACTGCCAATAGTAGCTTAGAGCCCATAAACTTTGCCTTCCTGGTCAGCTCTATCGCACGAATTTCATTAGTGTAATCATGTCAACATGAAGTTTACTCTTCATTAGTTTCCTCTAAAAGCTTGACTCAGATGATTATAAAGGAGAGAATGGAAGCTACAGGTATAGTTTCAATGGAACAAGGGGGTCAACTAGTGCTGTTGTCGAGACATGTGATAGTAAAATGGGATTTTTCGAGGAAGGTGCAGTTGATGGCTCTATGTTGAAGCGAAAATCTTCCTATTCTTCCATGCAGCAACCCAAAAAGAGTAAGGAATTTCAAAGTCCATCTTTGTGGCCCAATCTTTGTAAAATGACAAGGCTTTCCTAAGCTTAATTAGTGGGGCAGCCCATGTACATCCCACCGATCAACCCAGTTTTGCCCTTCAAAGTCTATCATCATGTATCCCTCAAGATAGCCCAATATAGAAGCTACTCAAGCCAAACTAGAATTTCTGGCATTGGGAGCCCAACCCAATACTAAATCCACACAAACACTAGCTCGTAAACCAAAATTAAAAAAACTTGCCTACCAAACACGCATGCATCCTCCTATCTTACAAAATGATGAGGATTATATGCCTTTGGGGAAGAGTGAGATGGAACAAATGGATGGAATGGAGAAGGGTGGAGTTTCTGAAGTTGTGATGGCTAGTCAAAAGCCACCAGAGGGACAATGACACTTCTATGTTGGAATTGTCAGGGTGTTGGGCAATCCCTGATAATTAAGGCTCTTAAGGAGCTCATTTTTGTATAAAAGCCCAATATGGTATTTCTAGTGGAAACAAAGATGAGTAAGGGGTACTTAAAGAAGTGGAAATGTGGATTGAGTATTCAATAATCAATTTATGTGGAACCGAAGGGAATTTCGAGGAGACTAGCAGCCTGGTGGCAAGAGGATTTACAGTTTCAAGTGCTAAATGTTTTAAACCACTGGATTGATGGGAAGTTCATCAAGATAGATTGTGGCATTTATTGTTAGTTTATGGAAATTCAGAAATGCAAGAGAGAATGGAATTCCTTCACGATGTAAAGGGTTTGGATCTCAAGGATGGTATTCCATGGCTGATGATAGGGGATTTCAATATATGTAGCTACCCTTATGATAAAATTAGAGAGTCCAGAATTAATTATCTTTTGACTGAAGCATATCATAATTTCTTATTTGAAACTGAGATGGGGGAATTGGATTTCAAGGAGAACTGTTTCACTTGGTGTAACAAGTAGCATGGAAGGGGCAGAATTCTAAAGCATATCAACAAGGCCATTGCAAATGTTGAATGGAGACTATTATTTTCGAGTGCGCAATTGTTTCATGACAAGATGATGGCCTCGGATCACCAACCTCTAGAATTAGGTTTTAATACATTATGCCCAAGTATTCAAAGCCTTTCAGGTTTGATCTTTAATGGTCCTCTAACCCACTTGTGATGCCATAGTTAATGATGTTTGGGGTTCTTTTCCAAGTCCTATTTCTTTATTATCTAAGCTTGATCAATACACAAAAGCTCTAAAGAGATGGAGAAGACATTGTTTTGGCAATGCCTGCAAACATATTGAGGAGCTCTCTAGGTGTCATAATGCTATTAATTTTTCCCTGGAACCTAATGAAAGTAGAAAAGAGGTGCTAAAACTCCAAAGGCATTTAGATGAACTTTGGAAGATGGAGGAATAATATTAGTTTCATAAATCTCATATTAGTTGGTTAATGTATGATGATCGTAATACGAATTTCTTTTATTCTAGCACTGTTGAAGGTAGAGGAATCAAATCTGTAAAATCCGAAATGGTATGGTTACTAGAATTATGATAGTAGGGCTATTAACCAAGAAACTTATGTGTTTTACTATGATTTATTTGCAACAACTCATCGTAGATCCTCTTAAAGAATTTTGCACCTGATACCTCAACTGGTTTGCTAGAGATGCATGAAGCATTATGCAAACTAGTGTCTAAAGAAGAGATTAAATAAGTGGTTTTTAGCATGAGGGCTTATAAGGCTCCAGGGCCTGACGTTTCCAAGCAAAGTTCTATCATCGGTATCGGCCAATTATTAAAGGGAGGTAATCAATCTGGTTCAGAATTTTTTCACTCTTGTGTCCTACCTACAAACCTGAATGATACCAATATTGTGCTCATACCCAAAAAAGAAGTTTCCTCATTGCTTTTATGACTTTGGACCAATAAGTCTTTGTAACTTTTCCTATAAGGTGATGGTGAAAACTTTGGCAAATTGTTTGAAGATGTGGCTTAATAATATCAACTCTCCTCTGCAAGCTGCTTTCTCCCCAATAGAAGTATTTAATATAACATTTTGATTGCGCATGAGGTATTCCATGGTTTGAAAAACAAGTGGAGAGGTAAGGAAAAGGCGATGGCAATAAAAGTCAACATTTATAAAGCCTATGATAGTGTCTACTGGAACTTTTTTTATTACTATTCTTAAAAGGATGGGATTCTGTGGTCTATGGATGGAGTGGATTCATCAGTGCATAGCTACGATTCAATACTCTATAATTACAAATGGTTTGACTTCAGCTAGGTTCTCCCCTTTGAGAGTAATCCATCAAGGGGACCCTTTGTCCCCGCCCTCTTTCTTATTGTGTTGGATGTGCTATCTAGGATGCTAAGTAAAGCTATAGCTTCCAAAAAACTCCTCGGATTCAAGATCACTAGGCGCTGTCTAATCCTCACTCATCTCCATTTCACAGATGATGTGATGGTTTTTGGCAAGGCCACTTTGGAGGAAGCAACTACATTGAAAACTCTTTTGCATGAGTATAATGAGGGTTCGGGGAAAAAGATAAATTGTAGCAAATTTGATATATTCTTTAGTTGTAATACTCCTCATCAAATGTGAAGAGCCATTTCTCAATTGTTTCAGATCCCAAATTCAAGCGCTCTATCAAAATATTTGGGTTTACTAATGGAATGGGGAAAATCTAAATCGTAGGCATTATCTTTTATAAAAGAGAGAGTTTCCAACAAGCTTCAATCGTGAAAATGTAATTTTCTCTCTCAAGCATGTTGGGATATCCTGATTAAGGCTATGATTCAAGTAGTTCCACCGCACATTATGTCTGTTTTCAAGTTGCCAAAAGGTTTTATTTGGAATATTCAATCGTTGGCAATGAAATTGTGGTGGAGAAATGCTTGTTGGATGAACTAGTCAAAGCTCTTTTGCGGCAAGAAGGATGGAGGAATTGGATTTTGGGATTTAATCTGTTCAATGTAGCCCTACTAGCAAAGCAGGCTTGGAGGTTACTCAAACAGTCATAAGCTTTATGGAATCAGGTCATAAAAGGGATTTATTTTCCCCATGCTAAAAGGGCAAATTGCCCTTCTGGGGGGGTGGAAAAGTTTAAAAGAAGGGTGGGAAGCTCTTCAGATTGGCCTCAAGTGGAATATTATAGGTTAGTCTTTCGTTAATATGTGGCAAGAACCTTGGGTGTCCTCATTGCTAGTGTTTAAAATTCATAGCAAAAGACCTCCGGATAGTCCTATTGTATATGTATCAGACTTAATTAGCTATGCCTCAAAATAGTGGAATTTGCCTATTCTTGAAGCTTTTTTTAGTCCTGAAGAGTGCTATGCAATTCTCAAAATCTCTTTTAGAGCGCAAGTGGTGGAATCTTAGCAGATTCCACATTACTCCAAGACTAGGATTGCATCAGTCAAATCCATTTACTTCCAATTGAAAAAGCAAGCTAAGGTAGCTTCTACTTCAGTAGCTCCATCTTTAAAAGGGGTACCTAGATCAATTTGGTTATGTAGAATTTGCCAGTTGCTCCTAAAATTTGAAATTTCTATGGCATGCTAGTTCAAATTCTTTAGCTACACGAGTTGAACTGTTTAAACGGAATTGTATGGATTCTCCTATGTGCATGTTATGCTACCATAATAAGGAAACTCTAGAGCATTTGATTTTTTTTGTGTACTCATGCCAAAAGGATACATAGTTCGGTTCATCCTTTTGGATTTTATCCTACTAAGTTGGGGTTTCCATCTTTTCTAGAGTGGTGGCAGAATTTTATCAATATGGATTCATCTCTGGATAGGGTTACAGAGTCGCTAGCAAGTTATCTCAGTTGGTATATATGGAAAGCACAAAATGCTTTTGTATTTAATGGTTTTTTTGTTGATCTAATTTATTTTATTTAGCACACTAAGCATGATGCAGGTGAATTCCACCATACCCAATCTTCTCAGCAACAAATTTTGGTAGTATCCAATCCTGTGTCTTCACAATGGAATCCTCCTTCTTTGGGTATATTGAAAATTAAAGTTGATGCATCCTTTGATTATGAGACTTCTCTCGCAGGGTATGGTATCGTTCTTTACAATGATCAAAGTTGTCAAATGGATGGGGTGGCCGGTAGTTTTATTAGTCTTTCTCCTTTAGCATCTGAAGGTGTGGCTCTTTAGTATGCAATGCATTTTGTTATTTATAGAAGTCTGGTTTTATGTTCTTTTGAGACAGATTCTTAGCAACTGGTTAAGCTTCATTCAAATCCAAGGGAGCCTATTCCTTGGGAGCTTGAAACAATTGTTGAAGATATTAGAGCAATCTTATTGATGTATTCTTTCTTTGAAGTTATCTTTGTTCCTAGATCAGTTAACAAGGGTGCTAACTGGGTCGCTATCAGTGCCAGAAAAAAAAAAACCCCTTTACCTAGTTGGGTGGTACATCCTCCAACCTGGTTATCCTCTCTATTGGTTGATGATGCTCTGTATCTTTCTATTCATCAATGAAATGCTCTTTTTAATAAAAAAATAATAACAAGAGTGATAATAACTATTACTATACTCGGGAAAATTTTCAATAGGCTATTTTCTACTCCAATTTATTTAACACACTTTTAGTATTATTATTATTATTTTATGGGTAAATTTTTATCAGGTCCCTGTATTTTATCAAAATTAACTACTTAGTCTCTATTTTTTTTTAAACCCAAACAAAGTTTCCCTGTATTTTGTAAAATCAAATTTTTTTAGTCCTAGATTTCTATCAAAAAAAGCAGTAGTCAACTTTGTTTTAGCCTTGGTGAAAAGGATTTAAAATTATAAATACTAAAAAATATGAACAGCTAAAATTACAAGGACTAAAAAAAATATAAATATTCATGACTAAAACAAATTGGCTAATATTTTCTTTAATAAAAGGACTAAAGATTTTGATTTTATAAAATATAAGGACGTTTTAATTTGGTGTTAGAAAAATAAATACTATATAATTAATTTTTGCAAACCATAGAGACTTATGATAATTTGCTTTTATTATTATTATTATTATTATAAAAGTGAGTATAGGCTAAAAAAAAAAAGGATTGAAAACACCACTTGCTTCATGTACCAGCCAAGTGGAGCGTAAAAAAGACAAGTAATCATAAGCTATTAAAATTAGTCAGTTAATCTGCATAAAAATTTGCTTTTTAAAAGATATGAATCTCTCAATCCAAAGCAAGCAACTGCCCTTTTTTTTTAGCAGTAATCACAAGAGACTACGTACTGTTAAAAGGATCATCAGTGCCGTTAATAAGGCTAAGCTACCATCAAGAATTATCACACTAATAAAATATATATTACAATTTATTGTATTTAAATATTCTTAATAAATAAGTGTTCTTCTAATACCTTTTTTGTTTTCAATTACTTACATAAAATTTGAAATAAAAGAATCTGCTGGTTTGTTCTTTGGTCACAAATAATATCAAATATTTGTCTATAAAAATAAATAAACATAGCAAATGCTCAACAAATCTACAAAAGTCAATTTATAATTGAACCTAACTTGAATCATGAACTTGAAAACTATGATGGCAAAAGGAAGGTTGAAGTTTAAGATAAAGAAACACTCACCCACTAATGGATTTAGTAATGTAGTTCACTCTCTGTTTTTGGCAAGCAAACCAAACATGCTTGAGGATTTAGAAGCCACAGGACAACAGGGGTTTCATTCCAAATATCCACCAACTAAATCTGAATTCATTATTATAACTGCTGCTAAAAGTAGCATTATTATAACCTAAACATTTCAATAAATGTGAAACCATTACATGCCCTATGCTTGTTCAATTTAAAGCAAAGATAACTTCAGATTCAATAGAGGGTCAAACACTCAAGTGCCTACAATGGCCCAGTTCTTAGTGCATAGTCTAAATCAGAAATCAGATCATTGACGTCTTCTATCCCCACAGAGATACGAACAAGATCTTCAGTGAGACCTCTGGCCTCTCGCAATGCCACTGGTATACTTGCATGGGACATAAAGCAGGGCATGCTTATAAGAGACTTGACACTCCCTACAAAATAGACAATGAGGCAGTAAGGAAGCAAACTCATCCAAGCCTAGGAACCAAAATATCAGTTCTCAAATACCCACTTATTGCATGACAATTATGATGATATATATATATATAGGATAAGATAAAAGCACTACCATTGTATTGATTTAGTATTCGTTAATAACGAATTTCATAAATTTAGTTACACTGTTATATCTCATGAATTTCACACACATATATATACTGGTTCAACTGCATGCTTTACATTAAGTGTAAGATTCAAAGGTTCACAATTTTAGCAGTAAAGAGACACATAAAGGTTTTAATGAAATCAAAGATCAACTTATTTGTATATGCAAGTCAAATAAAAAAAAAAAATTTATTTGTATATATTATTTTCAATTAATATATATTAGGAATATTAAGGGTGGCTTTGGTGTAATGGTAAAGTTACTCCAATTGTGATCTACAAGTCATGGGTTCGAGCAATAGAAACATCCAATCTGCAAAAACTGGAGTAAGGCTGCATACACCAACCCCTTTAGACCCACAAGTGTGGGATGCATCGTGCACTGGCTACCTTTTTTTTATATATTTTAGGAGCATCAGTACTTCAACACAAGGAATGTTTCTTTTCTAGTGCATAGTCTTTGAGCAGAGAGGATGATTACCAAAACTGACAGTTATACTGAAGAACTTGGTAGTCTCAACAATGTGCTTTGAGAGTGCCAGTGATCCTGTTGTAAAGCTAAGTACAGAGCCTGCCCCCTTTGCCTACAGGAGAGAAACAAAGTGTTTCTAATCCAAGTGAGATATCAAACAGCAGTACATCTCAAAAATCTATCCCATGGCGTTACCTGAGAATAGTGCAAATCATGTCCAGGATGACTAGGAAGACCAGCATAATTAACTTTCTTTATTTGTGGATGTGATGCAAGAAACTCAGCAATCTTCTGTGCATTGTCCTGCCAAAGACACAAAAGTGCAAATTTAATATTTCAAGTGTCCATCACAAACTCCAGTTACTGTAAAAACACCATATTAAGGAGAAGTTGGGAGGTAGGAAGCAAAGATAATAATAAATAAGAGAAATGAAAGAAATGTTTCAATATCCTTCAATGAGATTAATCATCATAAAAAGAAAATTCAATTTCTTTTTAAAAAAAAATTGCTGAGAAGTCTACAACTTTACTGTAAATCAGTAGAGAACCACGTATATATAGCAAAAAAAATTATAATATCTCCAATTATGATTGATTGCTACTGTCATAAGCCAGACCATATAAAAAGAAACAACAGCAAGCAGAGGAAACCCTGTACAGAACCTCTAACTCTTCCTAATATTATTGGCCATGTCCAGATTCTAGATAAACTGATAAAGTTTAAACCATACTAACACCAGCAACTAAGATGATCATTCTTCCCTTGTCTCCAAGTTTTTATAGAAGCTTGCAAATTCATAGTGCAGGCGGTTGTTTAAGGTTTGATTACTGAACAAATTTGACATCATTTTATCATTGCTGTTTAAGTCAAAATGGACTTTACAAACAAGAAATTTTTGAGCAATAAAACTAATTAGATGCAAGAAATAAAAAGAATACAAAATTATCTACTTCAAAGTGGTTCTGAATTAGCACCTGTTGTTTCTCAACACGTAAGGCCATGGTCTTGATACCACGTAAACACATCCAACAGTCAAATGGTGCTAAACCAGAGCCTTCTGAATTTTGAAGGAAATACAAATCTCTTGCCAAGCTACAAAACATAGGAGATCAACCCATGTGGAGGAGGGGAAAGAAACAGACTTCAGAAAAAATATATATATATAAAGTAAAAAAATAAAAAAAAAAAACCACAAATTCATGGTAAAGGACTAGATTCTATAGGTATTTAATTCCACTAGCCATGGTTAATAAGAAAGGTAAAGATCTTAACAAGAAACTTTTTAGAGCAACACAGATTACACTACTGTTGCATCTTTAGATGATGTATATTGAATTTAACACGCAGAAGTATGCCATAACATCATTGCAACAAAGGCACAGTGATTAGCTAAAAACTGAGAACAAAAAAGGAAATTATAAAAGGAATACAGAATGCACCCATTATATCTGCAATAAAAATACATAAAAAAATAGAGCTACAACCTTTCCCCTTTTACTGCAAGCACACCTGCCATGACATCACTATGCCCTCCTATGAATTTAGTAGCTGCGTTCATCACTATGTCTGCAAGCAGCATTAATTTATCAAAATTAAGAGGACAAAAACAGTATTTCAGCTCTTAAAAGCATATTGTTCATACCTGCCCCGAGTTCCAATGGCTGTGACAATACAGAGGACATAATACTATTATCTACCAAGACAAGAGCACCATGGGTGTGAGCCATTTCTGCAATTTTCTGAAAAATTTGACAAAAAGATCAGAAAACTAATAGAAATAAACACTAAAAAAGATGAAAATGGAATTCAGTTATCAAGTACTTATCCCTTTCGCAGATCCACTAATTTTTTTATAAAAATCAAAACTAAAAATAAACCTAAGAAATAATTGTTAACAAATAAATTTCATATAAGAAAGCAAGTCCTCTTACACGAATATCAGAAATTTGCTGACGGGGGTTGGTTGGGCTCTCTAGCCACACAAGCTTTGTCCAGGGGCCAATTGCAGATGCAACATCATCTAGATTAGTTGTATTTACCCGTCTGAGCATTGTTGAGCAAAATCATTTCAGAATTTAATTGCAGCAAAAACATTGATGAAAAGAAGAGGGGAAAAACCATACTAACTTGACCACAATTCCAGATTTTGGGGTTATTTGTGACAGCAACCTATCAGAACCACCATACAGGTCATCCCCAGCAACAATTTCCTCACCTAAGACAAAAATTTCACCAGTTACAAGATATTCCTTGGAAACCTAGGAGATGTGTCAAATACATCTAAAAGAACTTGTAGACATGGTAATGAGAAAAGGCCA